>NC_056735.1:1274823141-1274988141 GCF_019279795.1 Protopterus annectens
GAGGTTAAATTACAAACACACAAACACAGAGAAAGCTCTCCTCCCAAGCACTGCCTGAACCACAGAAGCAAAATGACAGCATCAGTTCTTATATGAGACACCCAAACAGACCGTACGAGTGTGATGTTGTCCTTTCACTTGTGTGTGTCTGTGGTTAGGGCAGTGCCTGGGCAGTCAGCTTTCTCTGTATTTGTGTGTGTGCATGTTTCTAATTATATCCATTCTGCTGATGACTTCATGCCACCCTACAGAGCTAGTCATGGGTGAAAAAAACATAAATAGTACAGACTTGGGCTACATTTCAGAGAGATTGTTTGTATATGACGAACTCATGGTGTGGGCATTGGGGTGTTTTAATGTTTCCTTGCAATCCTAGGAAACAATCATGTTACGTTGTGGTTACAGTCACATCACTGTTTTTTATCTTTGTGTGATGACTGACTGGCATTGCACTTACTCAGTTTAAACATGCTACCTAAAGTTTCTTAACCTCTCCTTACCTAAGGAATGTGCTCCCATTACTACCCCCTCTGCTGTTACTAGTCTTTTAGAAATGGTTACGTAAACCAAACTCCTTGATTATTTCACTAAGTATGGGTTCTTAACAAGTGTTCAGTGTGACTTTTGCAAAGGATTCAGCATGCTTACTGCTGTTTATGTATATGGGCGAACCCCTAAATATGTCTGCTGAGAAAACTACTGTAGTTTTACAGAACAGACTTCAAAAGGACTTTATTTCATTACATTAGCTTAACCTCAATAATGTATTTATTTACTTATTTATTTCTCTGTTGACTGGGATAATTCTGACTAGGCAAAATCCATTTTCAGCAGAAACCCGGGGAGAAAACCTCTACATTTAAGTTATACATGATATACATTTATAGTTGCAGGATAAAAACATCTATACATGAGTTTATTTACATAATTTTTAAATATTTATAAATGTTTCTTACATGAACATAACATTTTAACACAAAATACAAGAAAGAAATGAACATAAATTATTGAATAGAGAAATATACAACAATTAATATATTTACTGCATGATGGCTGCAGGGAAAAGATCAAACTGAAGTGTTTTTGATTTTAGCAATAATTTATACAGACAAGTTGAATGTAGCTTAAAACATAATAAAAGAGACATGAAAGGAGAATTTATGGAAGTGAGCAGGAAGATAAATGGACAGAGGAAGAAATTGTAGTTAGTGGTGGAGTGTGAGAGAAGGAAGAAAAGTAGGTTTAAGAAATAAATGCAGTAAGAGGAGGAGTGACAAGGTACTGACAGATTGGGAAGCAGAATGGCTGTAAGAGTTGAAGAAAAATAATTTGAGTAAAGCTAGCCAGGTGAGCAGGAAAACCAAAGCCATCATTGGCATAGGTGCTGTTTAAGCAAAGTTTTGAAACTAAGTTTTCTATCTGTTTTAACTGTGTGGGGATTTCAATCCAGAGTTTTGGCACATAATGAGAGTAGAGAATTTTTTCAGCAGTGTTAAATATCTTACTGATACAAACTAAAATTTTATTGTGGTCTCTAGTGGGTGAATAGTACAGTAGATTATTTTCTAATGCTGGCCATTTGTTGAAGAGTATAATAGGTTGTGGGCAATGATTAGTCGCAAGTACGTCAATTGGTGAGTTCAAGCCAGTTTAATTTTTTTAATGCAAGGCAGTGGTGTGTTTTATAACGGTGGTTGGCTGGTTGCAACTTTAGCTATTTTGTAGTAGCAGGAGGCTAGTATAGTTTTATATGTAGTGTTGATATTTGTAAGAATAGGGGAACCATAAAATAGAGAAGGAAAGAGGTATGCTTCTGTGAACGTAATCCATGCTTGATCTGTCAGGTAGTGTTTAGCCCTATAGAGGGAGGTGAGTTTTTGATGAGTTTTCTTGATGGAATTAAGTATTTGGTGATCAAATTTCAGGTTGTCATCTATTATGACTCTGAGTAGTTCAGTTTGGCTTATGGTATCTATTTTTGTGTTATTACTTGAGGAAATATGAAATGTGTATTTCTGTTTAAGGTGTTGTTTTGGAGTACATAGCATAATTTTTTTGCGTTAGGCAGCAAGTTAGAATTTTTTAGCCATATTTCAATGTCAGTGAATGATTTTTCAGTCATTCCCTGTAATTTTGTTGCGCATGGGGCAGAGCAAATAAGAGCTGAATCATCAACATATTGTATGAGAGTGGCCCGTATTGTAGTGGTATGAAGTTTATTTATGAAAATATTAAATAGAAGGAGGCCAAGTACTGACCCTTGAGGAACACCAACAGAAACTGGTTGAAATGCCATTTTCCTGCTGAAAATTGAATTAATTACTGTGAAACCAGGAGAGGGAGCAGCAATAATAGTAAATATAATAGTTAATAATTAATAATTATAATAATAATGAACTATTTATTAACTCAATTAATGTGATAATGACTTCTGGGATTGGTCAACACCTGAACAATTCAGCCCCATCCTTTTTAGCAATCTGCTAGAACAATTCTATTAACCAGGTCATCCAACATTAATACTTAACATCCTATTGGATTGCTTCCTGTCCTTCAAGTATGTTAAAGTAGCAGCTGTCAGTATACTTAACCAACGTAAGCTTTAGCTGATAGCCTTCCAAACTAGAAAATCCATGGATACCAGTACTGTGATACTAAAACTGATGCATGCCATAGCAGTAGCCATCAGTAGGTAGTCTGAATGTTTCCAATAATTTTAGACTTAGTTTCACCTTCCTGACATACCTAAGAATCCCCCACTGATTGCTGTTGCAGAAGGCTAACTACTTATGTGTGAGTCAGCATGCTGATATCATTTTATTTATTTATTGACATTTATTTACTCGGAAAGTTCAACTGTGTCCAGAGGCTTCCACTTTCAGCAGAGACCTTGCTTGAGTCTTTCAGCTTTTCCCGGTTAGGGGTCGCCACAGCGGAACTCCAGTCTGCTAATGATTGATAGTTGATTTTTACGTGCCGAGTTACCAGCCCTGATGCACAACCTTCAATGAAGGTACGCCCATTCACGCATGTCTCCAGGCAGAAGACGCTCTAGCTGAGAATCGAACCGGACAGCATCTTACTGTGAGGCGACAACGCTACCGCAGCACCACCACCGCGGGTACTTTCAGCAGAGACCCAGGGAGAAAAACTCCAGTTGCTTGTTAACATAACAGCAATAATGATCAAAATAAAGTAAAATAAAAATAAAAGATGATAGCAAGATATAAATATGTAAATAACAATACAAGTAGAAAAACAGTCACAAAGAGATACCGCAAGGTACAATATAAGAAGCATCACTAATGACCATGTTCTTAAAGTGTTACCAAAGATACAAGACTCTTTTCCATGGGTCTTGACCAATACCCGGATACATAGCAAACAACATCAACATGCTTTTGCTGAACCTCTCCTTAAACTGTTTAGCCTAAGCTTACCAAAAGCTATATTTTTAGTAGACTCTAGAACAGAAGCTGCCATTAAAAAAGAATAATTAATTACAAATCTTGTCACACTGCCTGTGGTAATGTCCCACCACAAGGGTGACCCTATTATGGCCCAGGAAATTACTGACCACTCAGCCTTATGATTCTGATATGTAAAACTGTGCAATGCCATAACCAAACTCATTATGTATGATAGCAAGAATCACATTAGGCTTGACCCACAGCAATTTGGCTTCCTAAAGGGAAGAACATGTTTGTTAAATCTTGTTAAGCTGTCGACAGTGGTCATGCTGTTCATATAGCTTATCTTGTTCTGAATAAAAGCATGTAATGCCATACATTATGATGAAGTAGTAAGGAAACTATCTGCCTTAGACATAGACCTTTGTATAGTTAAGATGGGTAGCCACTTGGCTAAATGACAGAACCCACATAGTTTGAGAGGTATATGCCTCTTCAAATAGTATTAAGATATCAGTGGAGTCCCACAGGAATCTGTACTGAGTCCTTTCCAGTTTGGCATCTACTTCTCTGATCTCAGAACTGATGACTAGGACTTCTGGTTAACCAACGTTGCAGCTGACTGCAAACTGGTTGTAATTGTCAAACTCCACTCAAAAAAACTATACCCTTGAGGCATATTTTACCCTAGTTAATACATGGTCCACAAATAATGGGCTTAAAATTGAGCAACATAAAATATGTCTTCCAGAAAACAGCAATTGCCCACAGTATACAGTATAAGTTGCAATCACTCTCTAAATGAAAAGGTACTCAGGACCTGCACACTTGGGTAGATAGTTCATTTTCTTTTGATCATCACTTGGCAGCTGTAGCCAGGAAGTCCTTCTATTTAACAGAACTAATAGCCAAAGGCATTTTTTCTAGATCAAAAGATGTTATCCTTCCCCTGTATTCAGCATTCTAGATCCAAAAATGCTACCCTTCCCCTGTATTCAGCACTGATCAAACGCAGTTGAGAGTATAATGTTATCTTTGGGATATACCTCACTTGACATAACCAACTCGAAAAGCCCCAGAGATTCCAAACCAAAACGATCTCTGCTCTTTAAAACTTTAGTTACCAGGAGAAGTTAGATGCTCTGCTCCTGTACTCGGCTTTTTATAGGCTCCTGGGGTGATCCATGCCTCAGTTACTGATCCATTAGAGATCCAGTTGTCCTTGACCTCTTATTTCTCAGTAAGTCAAACAGTGCAGCTAACACTAGAACCAGAGACTGAACCTTCATTAGCAGATAAACAGTGAGATTCATCATCTAGTACCTCACCCTTCTCTGGAAAAAATCCTCTGCAGGTTAACCATTGAATTTCAATATCTTCTTCAAAGAGACAGAGGCCAATTAGTCCCAGAATAAAATTGACACCGCCCATTTAGTCCACCAGCTTTAATTTGGCGGAAGATATTCCCAAACCAAATGAAAATTCACTTAAAGCTTCAACACCAACTTTCAAAGGAAACTAAACAGTTTCTAATAAGATCCACATTGATCCCTATATTTTACTGTGCCTTGCTATTAACATTTGTTTATCCAAAATGACAGAAATTACACATAAACCTAAACAAAGCTATCCAGTTCATTAGCTATTTTTTCCAAGAAAGTATTTGCAAAACAATAGGGATGGCCAAGGACAAAAGAGAATGAATACATAATGCAGTGATTAAGTCTCAGCTGTGCATGTCATTCTTAGATGTCTGAATGCACTAACACAAGGCCTTCCTTGAACAGTAATGCACTCACTTGCAAACTGCTGTCAAGGAAAAACCCTAAAAATTATTTTTTTAATGTTTTGGTTTCTTTCTTTATATATTTACTTAATATAATTTTGCCCATCCCTCCTAATAACTATCAAGCATCTTCATTTCATCAGCTATTTGCATAGCTTTCAGCCTCTTACATGCAGAATCAGGCAGAAATTCAGAAACAATCGGGGATACCTTTTTAAATACTAGTACTGAGAAGTTTACATAATATGGGAATATGAATTAGCATAATTTTATGAAGTAAAAGAATCCTGCACTTCAAATTATCATCATTATTGATTTATTAAGTGCAATCCACTAACTTTTATCTCCAGATCACCAGTTTGAGAAGGGATTAGGAGAGACAGAGCAAAATTTTGAGCCAAAATCAGGGAGGTACTTGAAAGTCAGGAAAAATTAATAGGTATATGTCCAGTCATTCCTCTGCAAATGGTAACATCCAAGTAATAGAGGGGCCATCATCTAGGCAGCCATAAAGGGTGGATGATGCTTTTTCCTTTCTTGTGTGTGGGTCACTGTGGCAGCCTAACAACAGACCTCCTACACTACCACCCTTATGTCATGTACACTCTTTCTGTCAACAAATGCACACAGCCTTGTGCATTCTTAAGTCTTGGGCTACTGTATTGCATGCCAAATGCTTGCCTCTGCTAAACACAGGCTCTCAATGATGGGTGAGCCAGTATTGGCTACTCACTCTCACTCTCTCTCATCAGCCTATCCAGACTCTGGATAACCCACTGCAAATTTCTAAAAGTGCTTTGTAGGTTGTCTTCCCCATAAATGAGAAGACAATGTGTTGCCCATTGCACATGTTCATCTATTCCAGAGTGAAGCATGAAGTCAAATGAAGTATGCAGAATGTAGCACAGACCACCGGTTACTTCAGGGTACTGTGCACATGGAGATGGCTTGATGCTGGCTTGGATGGCTGGGAGCCCTGGCACTTTACTACATAATGTGTAACCAAATGAGTAAATATCACCGTATATGTCTGACAACTGCATGGGAACCAAAGGTGTTCATATGCAATAGCTCTTTGGTGACAGTGCACCACTGCAACTACAGTGGAACAATATGCTCTGTTACAGCAGGACTGTGTGGGGTGGGTATATAATATATATACTTCTTCACAAAATCTGGAATGTATGAGCAGGTGTTTTTTAGTTGGCAAGTTTTATTACTCTTTTGCTGTTTCATTTTCATTAGTAAAAACATGATGATGTGTTGATCAGTTTAGAAAAAAAAGCTGAAGAAAAGTACTTGCGTATTATCGCAACAACATTCGGAACTGTAACAGCGGCTCATTGCAAAGCCATTCTCCTATCGACAGAAAGTACTGAAACTGTTTAGGGAAGTGTGTGTCACCAAAGTGTATTTTTTCTGGGACCACGAAAACTTCTGTACATATTACATTGGCTAACATGCTTGTGTGTTTTTATGTTGACTACAAATTTTTCACAGGTATTTTCTTTCTGTCACTACAGTAAAAAAACATAGTCAGCACTACCCTGGATGTAAACAGTTTGCACATATTTTCGGTGTAGTAATGCCATGGCCACTTAATTCTATTTTTAATTGGACTTGCATTGAAAGCGGCACTGATTCACACCTCCCATACAGGATTGCTTACTCTTCACCTGTGCTTGCAAATGTATAGGTCACTTCAGCATACCTCCTAAATGCTGTGCCTTTTCAGATGGCCAAACTGGAACTTTTTTTGTGGAAATATGACATTTTCCAGGGCAAGATCTACACCCCCCCCCCCCCACAGCTGATGCAGACAGGTCTGAACATTACTTTTTCTGGCCAAATACAAGACAATCTCAGCCCTGTAAACATCAGTGTGAAGTAACAGCTGCTGCCTGGTTTCTGGTATTTATTTCATTTCCTCATCTGCTTTCTTGGGAGTCACTGACACTTCAGTGACACACACCAGTTCCCAAAACAGGCTGACAGTTTTCAGCCCCAAAATGGCTAGAAAGCAAGCCACTTCTGCAGATCCTTCTGAATATCTGTTTTTAGACTATAACAGTAAGCTTTTCTTTATTAGATTAAATTTGGATATTTCTAATTAGTGCATTATTTCATGGTTTCAAGTCTATTAGTTTACCTGTCCATGTTAATTAAGTAAACAGATAGATGGGCTGATCCAGAGTCTTTTCAGACATGACCCAGGGACTGAGGCAAGTGAACAGAAAACTTTAAATACATGAGGACATAAATACAATTACAAAAGAATAAAGCAAAAAGTTAGTAACTTTTCAAAGAGTACAAGGTTAATAAACAAACATTTACTTTATGTACAAACAGTAAAGCATATACAATAGCTGAGATTCTTGCAGCAGATTTTGATATGAAATAATTTGTTAACGGCAGGACAAATAGGAGTGGATTGGTTATCCAGCTAACAGTTTGCAGCTACAGATTACTTCTTGACTGATGTGCTCAGCTAGAGTTGTACTGTACCCCTGTAGAGAATCCTGATGCTTTTTCAGCTCTGCAATTGTTCCATAACACTGAGCCTATTCTAGAAAGTGCCCATTCTTCAGCCACTGTTTTGAAAGGGGGGGCTGAAGTAGATTGTGCAGTCCAGTGTGCTTTTAAGGAGTAGTTTTGCTTTCTGAGTGTAAGTTTTCTTTTCATAGGTGGGCAGTATCCCTCTTTCATTATTTTATATAAAAATAGGTCTAAAAGAAAGGTTGATCTTTTACTTACTGGAAGTCATTTGAGTCTGTTTAGCAAGCTGCAGTGGTGACAGTAAGCTTCTGCCTGAAGAACAAATCTACACATTTTACTTTCTCCTCTCTTTAGCCTAGGTAGTGTAAAAGACTAATAGTTGGAGACCATATTCCACTTTGAGGATAAGGCAAGGTGACCAACTGTCCCAGTTTTTCCAGAACAGTCCCAGTTTGGAAGTCTCTGTCCCAGAATCCCAAACATTGTTTTTGGGACACAGAAATGTCCCAGTTTAGACCACTCAATGTGAATGGTGACCTGGCTTCCCGGCACGGCCAGTCCCCCTGCTTTCCCATACTGAACAGCTCCAAGGATGTTGCGATTTTTCAAGGATGCCATTGGATATGGCGTAAGGTCAGATGCCTTCAAACTGGCAGGAGCCTTCCAGGCCCTGCCACCATCTGTTAGTCACTCCCTCAAGGACTTCATCATAGGGGGGAGCTTTGCCTAACCCCACTCACCCAGACAGGAGCTCTCCGGGCCCCACACCCATCTTCCTGGCACTCCCTTACTGACTTCTGTCAGGGCCAACCCCTACAGGCCTCCCCTTTGACCTGACCAAGAGACCTTCCCTGACCACAACCTGCCCCGATGTCAGGGGACTCTGCCACCTCCATGTCTCCTGCAGGTTGCCAAATCATGCCAGATCCCTTATGCCCTTGGGCCTTCTCAGGGGAGCTTTCCTCCAATCCTGTCTGCCATTCCTGAACTCTCCTTGGCCACTGAGGGGCAGATCCGCTCTCATGAAAGACTTCAGAGTCCCCCTGCTTTCCCATCCAGAGCAGCTCTGGGGGCTTCGAGATTTTTCAAGGCTGTTGTCAGTTATGGGGTGAGGTTGGATGTCTTCGCCCAGGCAGGAACTCTCCAGGCCCCTTCACCAATCGCTCTGGTGCTTCCTTAAGGACTTCTATCACAGGGAGTTCTGCCTGACCTCCGCTCACCCAGGCAGGAGCTCTGCAGGCCTGCCACTGTCCACCAGTTGCTTCCTTAAGGACTTCTGTCATGGGGGGGCTGTGCCTGATCCCACTCACCCAGGCAGGAACTCTGCAGGCCCCACTGCTGTCCACCCCAGTGCTCCCTTAAAGACTTCCATTGTGGGGAGCTCTGCCTGACACCACCCTCACCCAGGAAGGAGCTCCCCCAGCCCTGCCACTATCTGCCTCTCTACCCCTTCCAGATTTCTGTCCCAGAGGGGACATGGTCCATACCACCTCACACAGATGGGAGCTGTCCTGTCCCAGTCACTTTACACCTCTCTCTCTCTCCCTTCCAGACTTCCAGTCAGATGGACCCCCTCTGGGCTTCCCCTTCTACCCAGAAAAAAACAGCATTTTCCAAGTTTACATATCTCCTGACTGCTGCCAAATCATGCAGTGTTGCGTGTGCTCTTGGAGCCTCATAGGGGGTCTTCCCAGCTTCATGGAACTCTGCTAGGCTGAGAAGCCTCAGACAGTCCCTCATCCAGACTTCTGTGACACTGATTCTCCCCTTTGCCTTGCACCTAGGGCTTTCAAATTCGCAGGGGAGATGGCCCTGGGTCCCCCCATCTCCATGCTTTTTTGTGGCATACCTCATTCTCACTCCACCACTGTGCCAGGCACCAACAAATGTGCATCACTTTGAGCCTCCTGGCATGTGGACTCTTGTGTCCTGGGTGATGCTGTTCACAGAAAGGCATCCCCACAGTACCAAGTAAAGGACAGAAGGCCAACCTGCTGGCCTTGGTGTGAGATGACATGGCGGCCCTATCTCCACTCTCATGTGGGCCAGGAGAATGGGATTGCAGACCTGGCTTCCCAGGGCAGCCCTCAAGTGTCCCAATTTAGCTCCTGTAACAAAACGGTCACCATGGGATAAGGACATTTTTGGTGAGGGCTATATGAGCAGAAGGAGAGAAGATCCGAGAGACTTTATGGTAGAGTTTCATTAGGTAAGAGTATTTTATCACTCATGTTGTGTGTGTGTGTGTGTGTGTGTGTGTGTGTGTGTGTGTGTGTGTGTGTGTGTGTGTGTGTGTGTGTGTTTGGCAAATGATAACGAAGGACCTAGAGTATGCTCCAGGTACTTGTATTCTGTTAAGTAAGAAATTATTATTTTGATTGCCTGTAATGATACTGACAGGTACATGATAGAGTTTGTTAGGGGGGTGATGAGCATAATACTGTTTGTCAGTGCTTGATTAGTTGTTCATTGGAAATAACTTACAAAGACCCAAGAAGGAATGTTGGAGATTTTGAAGGACAAATGTACAGTTACTAACCTGAAGGATTATTTCACCTCTGTACAATGTTACATTTAGATGAGGCAGATCTTGTGAGGTCATTGATAAACAGTGAAAACAATGTGGGACCTAAGCCTGAACCCTAGCTCTCAACTCTACAGATTTTTGCAGAATGTCCAGATTTTTGCTTCATATTTTTGGTCTGTTCCTCACAAAATTTGTGGTTTGCAGGCAAATTATTACGGACTAAAGTCACTAAATAATATCCTACATTTGAGTTTCAGACTTAGTATATTTCAGGAAATGCATACTAACACAAATCATGTTAATCTAGCAACTTTGTAAGTTTATAAGAGCAATATTTAAAATCTGACCCTATTTTTAGGCCTTTGTCCCCACATTGTTTTAGGCTTTGTCTAGACTTCTTGCACTAAGAGGTTGGGAGGTATGGAACCATAATGGTCTCTTGTTTTAAGGGTGCTTGAATATGAGAGTTGGTTGCTAGCATATACTTGGAATGTTCTATTTTTTAGGTAATTTTTAAATGGCATTATTGTATTTTCACCAAATATTACTTTTTTGTAAATCTTGTAATGAGCAAGTTGTGATGCATGGTTTCAAAACTCTTTTCACATCAACAAAGACACTGGCTCTGCTAAATCCTTTGTTAATGTTGCCATAGAAAGAGTCAGAAACTGTTAAAAACATGTTGTCTATCTGAATGTAGGCTATTGTAGCCTATGTTTGAGCATTTGCTTCTAAAGTATTTTTTCAAATAGTTTGGCAAGTGGTCATAGGTTTGAAAAAGGTTAAACTTGTTTAATGTTTTCTGAAAAGGAATTTTGGCTAGTGGGATAATGGTTGCATGCTTTAGTGGAGGAGGTACTATTCCAAAGATATGGGACAGAGTATAGATTAGGGTAAGTGGCCTGGCAATTTTATCATCTGTTCTTTTAAGGAAAGTAGGACAGAGGGTAGAGAATTTATCAGATGACTTATTTAGGTTTTTTAATAGTGTGGAGGTTTTTTTACAGAGATTTCGAACAAATGAAAGATAATGACACACATATTCTGCTAGGGGATAAAACTGAGGCTGTGTGTCAACATCAGGCACTGATAGCTGGACTGGAAAATGCTGGTGAAAGGGAGAAAAGATTTATAATCCCCTGCTAAGTGATTGTCTGAATACCTTGAAAATCTGTCTGGAGAGTTAGTGGGGGCTGGTGACTTGTCATGTTAGTTGCTTTAATACTGACCATAAGTGCTTTGGGTTGTTAATGGTAGACATTTTCTTTTTTCTTAAGTAAAGGGGTCGGGCTGTGTTGGTTGCCACTCTAGTTTGTTTTCTTCAGGACAGGTAGTCTTAATGCAGTTGGATATCACTTGTGTTTTGCTTCCACAATGCACAGGCATTTTCTCTCTGTTCCTCATGGAATTCTTAAGATAACCATTTTAATCTCAGGACCTGCTACAGTGAGTCCCATAAAACTAAGAATGAATGATCAAAAATAGTGAACTTACAAATACTAAGTCTCAGATTGCCATTTCTCAGACTATTCCCTTTTATCCAAGGTATGTTAATCTTGGAGTTGGTATATGTGTAAATTTGGTGGGTGTGGGGTTGCAAGGGACCACCTGTAAAAAAGAAATTTAAAGGAGAAGAACAATATTCGATATTCACTCTTTTCCTGCATTTTCGGTGGGGTTTTCTTGCATGTCAACACACGGTATTGCGAGTACTGACATTTCAATTGGGAGCCGATTCTTATTGTCTGTAAATAATCAAGGGCATTTTTGTCCACTTCTTCTGCGTGGGATGTGGAATAAAGCATCTTAGATAGTGGTGAGATATTTAGTGAAGAAAGCTGCATCTGCTACTGGGTCAGAAAGTAGGTATAAAGGTGACCATTCAAAGTCATCCAGGTGTTGGTCTATGATAGCTAGTTAGCAAAGAGCAACCAGTGACCAAATGGGAAATGGGCCTGATTGTTTGAAAAGAGCATGAGCAAAGGACTGGACTGTGGTGACTAAGAAAATTGGACAGAATGTTAATGTCTTTACACTGATCGTCCATATTTGAATAATTTACTGAGTGCAAGTTGGATCCGCAGTGGTGGTGCTGTGGTAGCATTGTCGTCTCACAGTAAGACGCTGTCCGGTTTGATTCTCAGCTAGACCATCTTCTACATGGAGACATGCGTGAATTGGTGTACCTTCGTTGAAGATTGTGCATCAGGGCTGGCAACTCGGCACGTAAAAATCTACTGCCAATCATTAGCGGACCGGAGTTCCGCTGTGGCGACCCCTAACCGAGAAAAGCCGAAAGACACAACAACAACTGAGTGCAAGTTGGGTCTAGTGGGTGTTTTTACTAGTTGCTTGATCATAATTTTGTAATCATTTTACTGTTCAGCCTTGTTTTCTAGACTCATTATTTATTCAAAACTTTAATGCCTCAGTACTGATTAATTATCTTAACTGGTCATTGATTAAACAAGGCCTTTGGAGAACAGCCCAGAGCAGTTAAACTAAGACAACTGATCTTTTAGTGGAAATGCTCTGTTTCTGCTATTGTCTGCAAAGTTATTAAGCAGCAATTCTGTCATTCCTATACATGAAAGTATACATTTGGAAAAAAGTCAGTATTCTGCTAATTACATTACAGTGCCATCCTCCAATAACAAAGTCATTCACTCATTTATTCATTCATTCTTTCTTTCTCCAATTATCCACTTAGTGTAATACAGGGTAGTGAGGGAGTTAGACCCTATACTAGCATTCAGTTGGTACAAGGCAAAAAAAAAAAAAAAACATCCTGAACAGAGAAACAAGACATCACATTACATGCACCACCACCACCACACACATACATACTGCATGTTCACTAATTGGAAATTTACAGATTCTTCAATTTCACCTAAGATATCGCTTTTGCATGCATTAGAAAATAGGGCACCCATTAATAGCTTGCACAGACACAGGCAGGCCATGCACACTCCGCACAGAAGGCATACCAGCTGAGTACCAAACTGAAAACCAAATAAGACAGCAACGCAAACCACTGTACCAATATCTTTATAAAAATAAGAGGCACAGTATACAAAGCAGTTGAGAAGCAAAACCTAGTTATCATTTAGAGGAATCCCTACTCTGAGCTGCACAGCAACCTTCTTTTAAACAACCACGACTAACAAAAATCATTGTGTGCTTTTGTCTATGCATATTGTTCATCTTGAAAAAGAAGTTAATCTCTAAAGAAACCAAAAACCTCAGTGTCTTTTGCTTTGCCAGTAGAACTGATATGTCTGGTTTCAGGTAAAAAGCTAAAAGACTAAACAAAGTGGAAAATATAGTCTGCTATAAGAAATAGAGAAAGGAAGCATTTTGTCTAATGCTAGACATGTCGGTAATGATCTGTAGGAAGTTCTGTTGAATATTTTAGTGCTGTTTTCTTGAAATGGCAGTAACCTATGTCATTACAAATGTGCTTTTAAGATTTCTACCACTAGCCTACACTTTATAATGGGTTCCATGTGATGTTTAAAAAATCACAGTGATGCTTCTTTCTTGAAAAAACACTATTTCCCAAAACATATAATGCAATTTTTCTGGGAATAGTAATACCAGAAGGCAAAAATGGTCATCATGGTGAGATGTTTACAGTAAATACACGTTTTCTTTTCCTTAACAAGAAATGACTTAGCATATAATCAAGACAATGTATTTATTCTTCTGAAACGATATTCTGGTTTCATTGTATGGCATTCTTATTAGTGAAGATATAAACTAATATATAATTATGTAACAAAACAGGTAAATAATTTAAGTTGAGCAGAATGTAAAAAGTAACAGGAACAGAACAAGTATGCCAGACTCAACAAACAGAACATCTTTAAAATATGTCATGTGTTAAATGGTTGACAGAATTGCTAAAAAATGCAGAAATACAAAAAAAAAAGACTGAAAAAGACTACTATACCATCTCTATGACTGGTATCTTGCCACATTCTAAAGAGAGAGCTAAGTTAAGGTCTGTATTTTGGTACTGAGTGTTACTTTGCTAGTTTTTCCTAAATTAATCACATTTAAAACACAGTAAGAGATATACTGGGTTATAATCATGCAGTTTTGTAGCCCCATATAAAAGAGTTTTACTAGTACTGAATAAAATTAGTGCCTGGTGTGTTTATATAGAGTACCACAGTAGACCAAATACGCAGGTCACAAAAATGTATGCCAATAAGAACTCAGACCTTCAGCATTCTGCATTGTACTCTGCTAGCTGCTTCAACCCCCCCCCCCCTTTTCAGACAGCAAACTGATTAGATATCAGACTTGAAAACTGTATTTTATTTATTTATTTAACATTTGTTTACCGGGAAAGTTCAACTGAGACAGAGCCCATTTTCAGTGGAGGCCCGGAGAGAAATGCTCCAGATGCATGTCTTTGGAACGTGGGAGAAAATGAATGCAGTTCTAAGCTAGATAACATCTCTGAAGAGGAAGTACAAAGGGATTGTTGTCTAAGTCTCTAGCATGGAGGCAAATAATTAGATACTCTAAGTTGTACTTAAGCTAAAAACTTGTGGAGGCAAATAATTAGATGTTACAAGTTGTACTTCAGTAGCTGAAAACTATTGTGAGCCATGGAATTACAAAAACAGCCAGAAAATACAGAACAGCTGAGAATGTTGAATATCGCTGTTCTCTTTTAACGTTGTTTTTGTTGGGGAGTGTCAGAGGTTCAGAGGTCACTGTGCACCGAAGAAGCCAGAACATTCTGAGAAACATATATCTATATATATATATATATATATATATATATATATATATACCCACATTTCAGTCATCCACTCTCTCTGTCTCTCTCTTTCTCTCTCGCTTGTCCAGGGCTGACACTAATGAGACTTGGAATAACACACTGCTACCCTTAAGAACACCACGATATTGTGCATTTGCATTGAAAATGTAGAAAATACTATTATAATAGCTAATTTATAGATTTTGTAGGCTCTAGTGGATATGGAACTACATATAGAAAAACACCACCGGAGTAGAATGAAGCTGAAGTATTTCCTTTAATACATGGACACTTTCACCCAGGGGTCTTAATTTGGAAGTAAATTTAGTGTATTAAGTATAAAGTATAAAGTTATGGTATTGTATCATGTTGGCTTTACTGTTCATTCCTGTTTATTTATTTTGTATGTTTTTGTAACAAAAATGCAGTTTTGATGGCTTGTTTAAGTAATAATTTAAATAATTAAAATATATAGTAAATGTGAATACTTTATTAAGCTGAAAATTTTGGAATGATGTTAATTGATATCAATTGAATGTAATTAAATGAAATCAACAAATGGTTCAGGGTTTTTGAAATATATTTAAGATGGCTGTATTTTGGATTAGTTGTCCGTTGAAGGCAAATAGCCGAGGTACCAGATTCATGTATTAAAGGAAATACTTCAGCTTCATTCTGCTCTGGTGGTGTTTTTCTATATTTTTCTACTATTCTGTGTCTTTGATATGGAACTACAGTCTGAAAATTAATACAGTGAATAGGACTTCTTTAACCATGTCTGCTTGAATGCCAGTTTTGGTAACTTTTCAGTGATTGTTTTCCCTTGGGAGCTTCACCCTATATTCATACCTCCTTATTTGTTACTACCACTAATCTACTGCAACTTGAAAGTACAGAAGACTCCCTCTTTATCCATCCTCTCTTTAACTGGCCTCCTCTTTAATCAGCCATCAAATTTCTGCCATAGCCCTAGCAAAAGGCAACAGACAAGAACAGTACTTCTGCCTCCTCTGGGCTAATTAATGGCAGACATTTGAGTTTTAGACTTTATATTCTTTAGCAAAATCTATACTAACTCAAATCCTGTTATTCTAGCTGATTTATAACCTATAAATGCTATTTTGTATGCATTTCCCGATTAACCAGCTATTTATTTATCCAGCCTAAGGTCCAGTCCAGCAAGACCAGATAAGAGGGAGTCTACTGTAACAACTTTTCAGTTGTTGCTTTTGGTTGGGGGGGGGACTTCACCATACATCTGCATGCCTTTGTTATCTGTTACCTCCTTTGATCTACTACAGCTTGGAAGTAAGGCTAAACACCAAACCATTCAAGGAGTTGGGCTTCATTAAGTGTTCACAGATGCAGTCACTATCAGAATGTTGTAGATATCCTGCTCCAAGTACACAGTAAAATACTCTTATGTAGATCTAGTCTGAGATACATCCACCTAACCAACCAATAGAAGACCATAACGTACTGAAGCCTATGTACATAAATGCTTGAATATCCACTATAGTCATGGAAACAACTGTGAAAATGTTGTACTAGTTTGGCTATAAATGTAGACAGAATGAGCAAGATGTAATCTTATGTATGCCCAGGTAGAAAAAAAAGATTTTTTTTACCAAGAAGTGGTGAGCTTTCATTTACTCATATCAGGTATATTTAGAAGAAAAGTGAAGGAAATTATAACAAAGGCATATTCTGAGTCATATGGTGAAACTCACATTATTTTAGTCTTGGTTAAAGATTTTCTGCTATATGAGTAAAAATATATGTATTCTTACAAAATAAGTCTGCTACCCAACCCTTGAGTATTATCTTGTCAGTGTCAACTTGTCACTTTCAGTTCCATGAGATTGAACTCATTGATGAATTTCAATTTGAAGGTTATTTTAGCATAATGATCATGTGTGCCTTAGTAGTACTCACCTTCAGGATTTACCTCCTTTCTCATGGACGTCAAAGACCTTTTCTCTGTGATCCCACATAGTTTGGGGACGACATGGTTTTAAAATTAATTGACAGAAACAAAGATCATAGACACAAAGGTAACTGATGTACTTAGAACTTTTATTGAGCTAATCCTGGAAAAGAATTGTATTTACTTTGATAGGATAATTTACAAACAAAAGAAAGGGGTAGCCATGGGGTCTATTTGTGCCCCAGATTTTGCTAACATAGTAATGGCATATTGGGAGCATTATGATGTATTTAATTCAAGTTATAAAGGGGAATATACCCTTTACAGACACTACCTTGATGATTTGGTCATCTTTTGGCAGGATACTGAAGAAAATCTATTGGAATTGGAATTTTTTGATTATATTAATAGTAGCACTCAATTTTTAAAATTTACAATTGAATATTCAACCAGTATATTAAATTACTTGAATGTATAGATTACCAGGGATGTCATGAATAAGAAAATCATGTCAAATATTTTTAGAAAGCCTACAAACTTAAACACCTTTTTACATTTTAATAGTTGCCACCCCCAAAATTAAAAAAAAGCCTTGGTAAAAGGGCAGTTGGTTAGGCTGTGTGCCATGATTTCCGATCCTGTTTTATTTCAAGAGGAGGCTGATAAAATATGGTCTATGTTCAGAAAAAGAGGATACCCAGAGAATTTTCTTTTAAATATTTTTGCAGAAGTCAATCTCAAAAGAATGAAAGGATTGTATTTCCCCATCCTAGGTGAACAAGTACTTCCCAAGCAAGATTCGACTAGAAAAACAAATGTTTCTAACAATAGTCTTATATTTACCTATAATGGGGATTGTCATATTAATTCCCAAAATAGCAAGAAGGAATTGGAAGGTGTTTGAACTGTGGTGGATAAACCAAAAAGCAATAGGAAATAATCCTGGTATAGCTTTTAGGAGAGATTTGTGTATCAAAAACGATATTGAAAGAATGGGAGATACACGTAATGCCTGTCCCCAACTTGGCAAAAGCAGGAAGAGGATGGTTAAATGTAGAAGATGCCCCCAATGTTCTCTTATACTTAAGAATACTGCTAATACCAAAGGGTATGGTTATGTTAAGGCAGATATTTACATGAATTGTAGTTCCAAGGGAGTGATTGATATTGCTATTTGTCAGCCTTGTTATGAATATTATGTAGGGAAAAGTGAAAGATCATTTAAATGAAGGATATATGAACAAGTATGCTATTAAAAAGCAAAATCAAACAAATGCTCTATGGAAACACATTCAACAGAATAAAGGTCATACATTAAAGTTTTTTGCCTTGGATGCTGTGAGACAATATATAAGGGATGGACATGGAAATTTAGATTAGAAGCTAAAGAATTATTTTGCCAGATTAAATTATTTGCTACTAGACCCAATAGACGTAACAATATTATTTCTACCTTACTGATTTTAAAATTAAAATATGTAGGATATGTGCTTTAATTTAATGTTTTAATTTGAATTTATTATTATTTTTACAGTAAGTTTGATGTCAATTAATATAGGTTTGATGATGATGATTTTGTTTAATCAATTTGGAACAGGTTTATGTATGCATATTTATAAGTCTTTTAAGTAATATGTATGGTAGGATGCTGTTGTTTTAAATGGTTGAATGATGTTCAACACTTCCTGTCTTTAGTTTATTTGAGGAAGTAATGTTGTAATTCATTTTTTATCTCAGATGAAGTCCTGAAATATTGTATGTGATGAAAGCACTCACATTTTCTATTAAACAGTATTTTTAAGTGGCGTGTCATTATTTAGACTTGAATTTAGAACTTCCTAAGTTCCTGAAACTGGATGCTTTGGGTTCTTATCATATTATTTGAATTCAGTGGTGCTGTGAGCAATATTTATTCTGTGGAATGAGTTACCTTACTAATTGAGTGTTTGTTTGTTTGTTTGTTTGTTTGTTTGTTTGTTTGTTTGTTTGTTTGTTTGTTTGTGTGTTTGTTTGTTTGTGTGTTTGTTTGTTTGACTTCTGGCCTCTTCCACAAAACTTCACCCAAATCCTCCAAATGCCTCCCACCCTTCTACTTCTCCAAAACAAGCAAACAAAAAGAGATTTTTCTAGACTTTCCCTCTGGCCCTGAAGCCATCTGCCCCTTATTTCTCTACCATTATTAGGATTTCATATACAACCCATGAAAACACATCTACAATATACCTGGAAATCAGCATTTATCAGACCTGAAGCAAAAGATCACATACCCTTCTCAGCCTCCCAGTTCTGCCCCATCTCAATACATTCTGCCCTGGGTAAATTCCTTGAAAATAACATTTACATCCAATTCACCACTTCCTTTCTCAGAAGTAGCATGTCTTTTGGGCAGGTATGAGTACCTTGACTGCTCTCTGCACACTCACTGATGACATCCTCACTAACCTGGATAAAGTTAACCTCACTGGAGCAATATTCATTGGCCTTACACAAGCCTTTGACCTAGTTGACCCTTCCATTCTAATACCCCATGTACAAGAAATCAGTGCAAGTTCTGAAGGTACAAGATATCAGTGGGCCTGCCTTATCGGATACAGCCTTCACTCTTTTATGAAAACAGCTCTTGCACTAATATTGTTCTCCATTTTTATAAACAAACTGCCTCCTGCCATAACAAATCCTTTCTCTACATAGTTATCTATATATCCAACCCTTCTCATAACATCATCCAAAATCAACTTCAAGCTGACATTCTACAACTAAACTGCTGACTTTGTTGTAAAAAACTACTCCTCTACCATTAAAAAAATGTGTGCTGTTTGGTACTTAAAAGACTCTCTAAAGAAACTAGCCATCTCAATATCAAAGACCTGGACAACAACCTAACTGAATCCACCATCATTTAGATCAGCGGTCTCCAAACTTTTTTGCACCAAGGACCAGTTTTATGTAAGACAGTTTCCACGGACTGGTCATCTCATGTGCATAAAAATAAAGCATAATAAAGTACATAATAAATACAACTCACCATAACACAGAATCAATAGGTGCTTTGAGCTTGTTTCTGTGCAATGAGATGGTCCCATCTGAGGTGATGAGAGACAATGACACCCGAAGTGTGTTCTTTATGTCCAGATTACTCCGAAATTTTGTTTTGGTTGCTGTCACTGCAGAAAACCCCATTTCACAAAGCTAGGATGTTGGAAATGGAAGTAGGGTTTTCAATGCTTATTCTAGCAACGTTCTAAGATTATAAGAGCAATATTTAAAATCCATCCCTATCATTTATGGCTCTGACAAACCTCTCAACTGTCCAGATTTTTGCAGAATACCCAGATATTTGCCTCATATTTTTGATCTGTTCGTCATAAAATTTGTAGTTTTCTGGATTTTTCTACCAAATAAGTGAGAACTGAAGTCATAATATAATGCCAGGCATTTGAGGTTTCAGACTTCATATCCTTCAGAAAATGCATGGTAACACAAGACCTTGCATTCTATCATATTTCTAAGTTTATAAGAGCAATATTTAAAAATTTTCCCTGTTTTTGTGGCTTTGTCAACCTATTATTTTTGGCTTTTTTCAGATTTTATGCACCCAGAGGTTGAGAGAGCAGAGCAACACAGACTCCAAATGTGCAAAACAATATTTCCCCATAGCTTTACAGCTGACTACTCAACATTTCAGCTGTCTTTGATTTCATGGGAAATTTGGTGACAGATGGAAACCTTGATACTGCTTGGAGCTAGCATAACTGGAAAACATGATAGGGATAACTTGGACAAAGAGTGATAGTTTAAAACACAAGAAACTTGTCAACTATTTTTTCCGAAAGGTTGCAGTCTTGGAGTCTGTATAAATTTCAAGTCTAAGCACATCCCTACAACATGTAAGCAAGTAACTTTGTTAAAACATACCAAGGAAGCATTCAATCAAATAGGAAAAAAGGAGCATTAAAACTGAACAGCTTAAGGTAATCCATAATAGCTGACTAAGCACCAACACTCTGTTTGTCATCAAATGTTAAGCAGTAAACCTAAAGAAAAAATATATCTCTGAGAGAGACAAGCTGGCATATTGCACAAGCAAGAGTTCCTATCCCACACTGCAATTCTAACTCAGAGATTGCTACATGCCAGTAAAAGAGTTCATATCCCACACTGCAATTCTAACTCAGAGATTGCTACATGCCAGTAAAAGAGTTCCTATCCCACACTGCAATTCTAACTCAGAGATTGCTACATGCCAGTAAAAGTGAAAGTACAGAAATCTTTTCAAATTAATATCAGAAATGTTTTGATCAAGTAGGTATTTTCTGGGGTTATCTGTCAAATAACTCATCTTTAATAATTAGGTCTGTAGCTCCCTACCTCAGTAGTTCACCTTCATCAAACATTTTGTGCATTACAAGTATGGGTTTTCTAATCAGTGTTTTCACCAACTCCATAATCAAGTCTATCCTATCAAATCTCCCACTCTGCAGTTGGGATGTAACATTTACATTAGGACGCTCAACAGCTCAATGCTCTCCTAGGAGTTTCTGGGACTTGCTGTTATTTTCTTGTAGAAGTCTCCCACAAAGTCCTAAACCCTTCTAGTTTTACATATGACTTTCTGATTTTTTTATTTACAATTTGATTTTATTTTTTAGTAAAAAAGAAAAAAAAAGATGAGTGGGCTTCCATGGCTGATGCAGCAACTCCACACACTTTAATGTCACATAATAGCAAAAACAACAGAAACTAAGTAAAAAGGTGAGCACTTTCACAGTCAATAATATGACTGCTTCTTCAGACCTAATAAAACAGCTCTCCTACTCTATTTATACCAAATACCAATTAACTAATGGAGGTTGGGGGCCGCTGAGTAAGATACCATTGCATTTAGCTTGATCACTCCCTCAACATCCACAGCCATATTCAAGAAGTTAGAACCAAAGTCAACTACCTCCTATTCTGGGCCCAAAATACATCTCAGTTACTCTCACAACCTGCTAAAGCAGCCTTAGACAAAAGTGTCCTGCTTGCAAAACTAGAATATGGCCAAACTCTATACACCACAGCCTTGCAAAAAAGCAATGCCACTTTACAATCTCTTTCTAATAAAATCTGACATTTCATGACCATATTAGAAGCAAACTTCATCTTAGCTCCCTTCTCTGCAAACTCCTATGGTAGGGCACACCACCCCCTCGCCCAACAATGAGATTACCTACATCCAACTCACACTACAATCTGTAGTATTCTACATATGGTACCCCCTAGATCACCAAATTCTTGAGTAGGAGCATTTTGTCCTAGCTAAGCCTTTGGCAGCCTATCATCCTAAATAAGGCATTTTAGGCAACCAGTGATTAAACTCCTTGGTCATTTGGACTGGAAATGCATGAAGCATTTGCAATACATGAGGCAAAACAAACAATGGCAACAGCAAAACCCCTCTGATCAAGCTTTAGTGATAATATATTTAATTTACTGGAGAAGCCCTCTATTTGTAATGTCAACTCATGATATGCTAACTTAATGGGACTCTCCATTGTCCATTTAAACCACACCCCCAAGGACTATGTCTTTTTTCTCAAGAATGGAAAATTTGCTTTAAGTCACTTTGACAGCTTATAATTATTTTTATATCTTGCATATTAGATTCATTACTTGTGTAGCCTGATACCTCCCCTTATC
Organism: Protopterus annectens; assembly: GCF_019279795.1. Classification (NCBI taxonomy): domain Eukaryota; kingdom Metazoa; phylum Chordata; order Ceratodontiformes; family Protopteridae; genus Protopterus; species Protopterus annectens. Next base: position 1,274,845,741 of record NC_056735.1, read on the forward strand.
TCCTCGACATTGCACAAAGGCCCTCATATCCTCCTCTGGTTCAGTTAATGAAATAAGGATATAATCTGCAAAAAAGGATTATTGTAATGCTTTGCTGTCCATAAACATATCCCCTAACTTTGATTGTGATACTGTATATATCTGGCTAGTGGCTCCAAATACATAGTAAACAATAATGGGGAGAGGAGATAGCCTTGTCTGGTCCCCTCTCACCAAACTTAACCTCTTGGATAGTCTTAATGCAATCTTTACCTATGCTTCTGCCCCAGAAAAAAATAGCTTCAAGCAGCTCTGGGTGAACCCATAACCTTTAGTACTGAAATTAAAAAAGACCATTCTGCCCTGTTTATAGGATCATAGGATCATAGGAAGTTACTAGGTTATTGGTCCTGAGGCCCTTACAAGCCTAGCTAAGAATTTAGCCCATGTTCTGACAAATCAGCACCCAATGCCTCTGTCCAGCAGGGACACAGGTGGAATCCCAGGGGTGCATTTTCTTTCCCCATCCAGTTATCCAGGTTGCACTTAAAAAGGGTTAATGAGGTACTCTGCTTGATGTGGAGAGGGAGTCTATTCCACAGAAGGGGGAGTCTCTGGGACACAAATCTGTCCCGCCAACAAATCTTGTTGACCAGGTTGAGGCCATGCATGTGGGTTACTCGAGTGGAGCTTGAGTTAAAGATATGCAGCAGTCCCATCAAGGCGGAGTCTGGGATTGCTTTGTATGCCAGACAGAGGTCACCTCTGAGGAGTCTGTAGGAGACTGAGTAGAGGGACAGGGCCTTTAGCCTATCAGTGTAGGGTAGATGTTTGAGGCCTTGGACTCTCCTGGTGAGAAACTCTGTGGTCCCTCCAGCTGCTGCATGTGCTTTGTGAGGTATATGCCAAAAAGGGCATTGTACCCAATAATGGGTCTTATAAGGGAAGAATAAAGGGATGTTATGACCACCTTTTCAATGGTTGAGATACCCTTACTAATGAGGTGGGCCATGTAGAAAGCTTTCTGTACAATGGAGGCAATATGGTGGTAAAAAGTCAGTTTGCTATCAACCTGGGTATCCAAGTCCCTCATGCCTGATTGCATGCTTAGGACATGGTTACTAATGTGACAATTCATGGGAATGTCATTCTCCCCAAAGGTGATGATGATGCATTTTTTGGCATTCAGTTTGAGGCCATGTTTCTGGCACCAGTCGTTTGTTTGGGTGAGACTCTCTTGGAGAATGTCCACATCACTAGGGGAATCGATGACAGCTCCCAGCTTGCAGTCATCTGCAAACTTGGCCAGCCATAACCCACTGGTATTGGCCTGCCTCAGAAAGCATATTGCAAACAACAAAGGCCCCAAGACCAATCCCTGGGGTACACCACTTGTTATGGGTCAACTGCTAGAGGTGGCTTACCCTATTTTGACTAGGTGGGTTCTATCAGTGAGCCAGTTTGCTACCTATCTGGTAACATATGGATTGATGCCTAGGTGAGAGAGTTTATCTATTACACCTAAGTGGGGAATAGTATTGAAGGCTTTAGCCACATCAAGGTAGGTGGTGTGCACTGTCTTCCCCTCGTCCATGGCTTTTGTGACTGTCTCAAAGAAGTCAACCAAATTTAACAGGCATGACCTTCCCTTGATGAAACCAAACTGTGTGGAATTGAGTGTTTGGAGGTTGCCAATATCCTTGTTAATGAGGTCCATGATAATCCGCTCCATGATCTTGCAGATCAGGCTGATGGGTCTATAATTTCCTGGTCCAGTGGATGCTCCACCTTTGAGCAAAGGGATGACAGTGGCTGTCTTCCACATTGGCTGGGATAAAGCCAGTACTCAGGCTTTGGTTGAATAGAGTGCCTAATGGTGCTGCAAGTTCCTGCCTGAGTTTCATGTTATTGGGTCCCATGGAGGCTGTATTTTTTGCCTTTGAGAGGGCAGTGATGACTTCCTCCCTAGAGATAAGGGGAGGGGGGCAGGTGCTAGGGATGTCCTGATTTACTGATGGGGGGCAGAGGGGCAAGGTTTTCACTGAACCTGTTTGCCAGCAGGTTAGCTATATCTACAGCATTTGTGTATGTGGTGTCCTTGACCATTAGTTTTGAGGAGATCTGTGTGCTTCCTTTGAGATTGCGGACATATGCGAAGAAAGCCTTGTGATTGTCTTTAGTAGATGTGGCCAGTTTAGATTCAAAGTTTGCTTTGGAGAATTTCACTAGTGCTCTTATTTGCTTGCTCAGACTAAGGAGAGATTGCTTCCAATTAGGCACCTGCTCCTTCTTGGTCTTGGACAGCAATTTGTTTTCTTTTATTATACAGTTTATTTATTGCAGTTGTCCACCAGACAGGTTTATTCTTCATTGATGATTTTGTCCTGTTGGGTATTCCTGATTCCATGCAGCTATATAAATGCTTGTATAGTACTTTTGGTGTAGGTTTGGACATATGGTGCCAGTTCCTATGGAGGGGGAGGGGGGTGTGAAGCTGTTTACACCTTTCCCCAGGAGGTTGCAATCAGCTTTTGATAATTTTTTTGTTTGACCCTATCTAAGGGGGGAGATGGTGACTTCAAAAGTGACCTCTTTGTGGTCAGATCTTGCCAGGGAAGATGACACTGTACAGATACTGCAGTGGTCACTCATGCTGGTTAATACCAAGTCCAAGATATTTTCACCTCTTGTGGGGGTGTTAATCAGCTGGTCCAAAGCTTTTTTATTGACAAAATCAAGGAATCTCTGGGCATTTGTGTTTTGGCATGAGTAGTTCTTCCAAGCTATGGTTGGATAGTTAAAGTCACCCAGGATCAAGGTAAAGGGTTGAATCTTGATACATTTGAAGAGGTCCAGATTGATGGAGTGGGCATCTCGAGTCAAAGTTGGGGGCCTGTAGCTAGCTATGATTTGAATAGGGGTCCTGTAAATGGTTAACTGCACTTGGAGTGCCTCCTGTATGTCATACTGTTTGACCAGCCTGGAGGTGTGTATATCTTTTATATATATTGCAACTCTACCTCCTTTTGCTTGGCTGTCCATGGTTTGGGGTCTGAATGCATGATAGATGAATAATCTGGTATGGCTGGGGTGCTCTCCGCAGCTTTGAACCAGGTTTCTGTCACTGCACAAATGTCGGCATCTTCCAGGGTTAAGAATGTTTGCAATGGTTGCAGTTTCATGTTTAGACTCCTAGCATTTGCCAGCATGACCTTTAATTTTCATTTTGATGCAATTTTCATGTTAGCAGTTTTGACCTTATGGCATTGCCTAAAAAAGGCACTATTGGGGAGGCAAGAGCCTTTGCCAGGAGCCTGAAGCCCAAGGGAGACAGATGCAAACCATCTCTGGCAAAGCATCGTGGTTTGTCAATCATGTCTTCCCAGGCTGTCAGGTACTAGATCCCCTTGGAATGACACCATGTTGAGTGTCTTTCCCACCACCATAATTAAGAGTAATGGTTTCCTCACTCTACTAACTGCCCCTTTCATTATCCACAATGTTCTAATAATATAATCATGGATTTTTTTGTCCCCACACAAACCCTGCCTGATCCCAACGCACCAGGCGAGGAACCAGTCTAGCTGCTTGTTTTGCCCTTATGGCCATAAACAATTTATAATTATGATTTAAAACTGAAATTTGTCTATAGGAAGACAGCAGTTCTATGTCTTTCCTGTATTTCCAAATCAAAAGTATTACTGCCTGCGTCTGGGACAGTGGTATCTGTCTTGTAAGCATTATACCATTCATAAATTCTCTTAGTTGTTCCTGAATTATGGGTGCCATCAATATCTTTGATTGTGCCATATATAATTTAAGAAGCTTTAATGAATTCAAGAATCTTTCCATTTCCCTGTCACTTACTTCTCCCTATATCTGATTTATATGGATTTGCATAATACTCGAAAAAACCTGCAAAATTCTCCGGGGATTCTTTGTATAGTGACTGGTTTTCTCATTTAATACTACTGATATATGTCTTTGCGACTGCAACCCATATCCTGCCTTATTCCTAGTACCAATAATTCGACATTCTTGGTGTCATCTGAAAAAAAAAATCAGTTCTGGGTACATTGCATTTTTTTGAAAATATCGTTAAACTTTGCTCCCAGCCTCCTTGTATTTGTCATAGTCACTGCCATTCAAATATGCCTGCCTCCTTTGATACTCATTTGCCTGACTACATAGCTCAGTATATTGCTTCTTCTCCCACAGTCTACTTACTATCATTTTTGCAGTGAAAAATTCCCTAAACTGTCCCATTATGCCATCCCACTCTATACAAATAATTACTCATTTCTGCCCCAAACCTGTCTGCAAAAAACATTTTACATGCAATTTTAAGTTCTTCAGTTTATAAAAGATATACCAGAAACCTCCAATACCTTTCCATTTTATTACCTTGAGGGAATCCAATTTCTCTGACAGCAGGGGCATAGTCAGATCACAACATTAACCCCAACTTCTGGGACCAAAATAGATATGCATGCTCCAAGGTTACATAGCACCTATCTAGCCTTGACCAAGCTCGCAACCTACATGAGTAAAATGTAAAATCCTGTACAATGTCACCTTGAAGCAGTACCTCATATGCATCTATGTTACTGTAGCACCTTAAAAACATTCTTAAGGGACTCAGCAGTGGAGTCAGGCAAATTATTAGTGGCCCAGAGTCCACATCCCTGATTCTGTTTATTAAATTCTAATCTCCCATCAAAATTCTAAGCCCTTGCTGAAAGGAAAGCAGTGTCCTCATGATTATGTGATGTTCCTTCTCTCCCACTTGCTCTGGGATACATGTGGAGATAATTCTATAATACTGACCTGCATACCATCCTCATACCTCTACGTCTCCCTCATTTATCCAATCTTTGCTCACGTTGGAAGGGCACATTCAAGCCTATTAAAAGTACAAGTCTTCTCCTTCTAGCTCATTGGAATCTGGAGGAAGCCTCTGTGTTATAGTACCTGGTCTGCAGCTTCCAGTGCTCACCTGCAGAAAAATGTGTCCCCTGCAATGTAATAACAGCCAGCAAGTGTTTTTTAAGAACATTCGAATTATTTTCAACTTTACTGGGCTGGTGATCCCATCAACATTCCAGCAGAGGAATATAACTTTCTTCCCATAACTTTCCATTACGGCAGTAAATAACAATTCCCATATACCCTTCATCTTGCTTTCCCCATTTTTAATTATTCATTTTAAACTCAATGTAAATTTTATGAGTATTTGTACCTAATAAACGTATAAACCTGTATAAAAAATCATATATTAAACCCCCCCAACTATATAAATCAAACAAACTAAATTTAGTATCCTTTCTATGTGTAGGCTTAATATCTTATAATAGGTAGCATTCTTTTAACTTTTAATCCAAAAATAACTATTCTATTTTGTAATGATCTCCAGTCCCCCCCCATGTAAATTAAATATACACATCTTTTCTGGTACTAGTATAAAGAAAAGTAGAACTAAAAAGGAAGAAAGCATACGTAGTAGTCAACCATTACAAGCTCAATAATAAAAACAGAGAGTATTACATTTATCTTGGATGATGCCCTATTTTGCCCACAACATCCTGTGGCAATAAGTTCATGCATCTCCAATATCCCTTTATAATTATCATGTAGGCCCCTCCTAGCCTCATTAACAAAAATAATAAGCACTGGATCACCAAGTCACCAGACACAGAAATAAACTTCCAAAAAGCCTAAAGTCCATGGCCAATAGTTTCATACATCATTTTTCTGCTGAAGGACCCTTGAAGACTGGAAAAGAAGTTTGTGAAGGATCTGGTTGAATCAAATAATTGCCTCCTGCTTCTAACTTACACTGATTTTTCCAGACTGCTGGCTGAGTTCCACTTGGTGCATATTCTGGAACTCACTCGCTCTGTCCAAAACAGCCTGTACATCCATGAAAGCCCTAACCCCATTTGGAAAAACTCTTTCAAAAATGCAGGATATTGTAGCCAACATTCAGGTCCCTTATGCTTACAGTCTTTCAAAGCTAGTAAGAACTGAGCCCTCCATCATCTAGTGAAAGGAGAATAATATTGCTCTTTATAAACTCTTACATCACCCACCAATGTTCCTTCCTGGGCCTCCAAACACCTGCTGTCTTGTGGCATAAAACTGCAATCTTTCAGTAATTGAATTAGGTCCTCTGTTCCAGCCTGCTGTCTTGGGCTAGTATAGTCTATGGACTCTCTCTATTTTTAACTCGCTCTCTGGCAGACTTATCCACCTAGCCAAGTGAGTCTGGACAAAGTTTACAAAGCTTTTTCCCAACAACCTTTCCTGAACACTGACTATCCAGACAGTTTTACATTAGGCTCTGTCTACCAAACTGGCTTGGCTTCCACATAAGCTACTCAAGCTTTGTTTTAAGTTACTATTCACCAGATGGATCATGGCATCAAAGTGATCTGATAAAGTCGCATCAATCTCCCCTTGTGCAGTTAGTGACTTGGCCATCAATTCATCCATTTTGCAGTATACTTTTTGGAATTCTGACTGAATCTCTTCCAGTACTGCTTCCAGCAGCTCTAATGATTCAGTCACAGCCAGCTCCATCTGCATCTCCATGCTGTTCAGTTCAGCTGCTCTTCCAATGTTACTTTGCAGACATTGCTTTATTTTACTCTTCCTCTTGTTTGCTTTCTTCTGGTTACCTCTTGTAGCTGTTGATATAAGCCTTGTAGAATAAGCTACTTCGCTGACCTGAAATAAAAGCCAGGAAAGGGCTTCACTACACCTTTGTCAACCAGTGCTGAGTCTAACACTGGTTATACCACAGTGTGATGGAACAATGAGTACCTCAAGTAAGGAGAAACAGGAGGAGCAGGACACATCTGAAGAAAAAATATGGACCTGGGAAGGAAAAGGAGATTTAATATAATGCAATATTTATGCAAAGGGGAAAGCAAAACCAATCAATACAAAAAGAGCAGCACCAAAGATATTTGAACAGAAATACAGACAAAAGTATCCAGATATGGAAAAGCTTACAATACACAAAATAAGAAGACAAAGAGGAAAAGTAGAAAAGAGGATTAGTCATGGAGAAGTTAAAGAAATAAAAACTGAGGTTATGGATTACCTGTGAAATGAAGGCTTTAGTGTAGAAAATCTAGCTCTCTTAACAACACCGCAGGCTAGAATAATGAATCCCCAGATTAAGGAGAAATCGACTGAGTGGGAAACATCTGATCAGTTGCCCTATGAAGATACTTTGGAGCCTTTGATAGGAAACCAGTACCAAAGTTCAGTTGGAGTTGCACAGCAAGGAAAGGAACAGGAAACTATGGCAACTCTGAGCCAGTCAATGTTGTGGAGTGACAGCCCAGTGAGTTCCCATATGAAAATGCAACAGATAACACAGGATGAAACTGAACAGAATATGGCACTGGAAGATCCTCTGGAACTTGCTGTAGAATGCCCACAGGAAACAGAGAACAATGAATGTGCCCTCAGTTTAGAAGAAAATGATCTAAGGGTGGAGTTGCTTAATTTAACAGATATGGATAGACATATTAAGATCAATGAAAGAAGTGTGATAAAACAAATGAACACAGTAATCAGGACTGCTCATAGACATTCACTCAATATAACAGAAGTAAATAGGATATATTACTGTGCAGCTAAATTAATAACAGATAAAGTCTTACCACAAAAACACAGGGCAGTAAGGGAAAGGAAGGTGAGAAATCAAATGCCATCATGGATGTAGCAAACAGAGAAAACTATAAAACAAGACAAGAAGTGTCACTGCTAGAAGAGTACAGAAGAGAAACAAAAATATTCAGAAAGATACATGTAACTAAAGCTACACACAGTAGCCTGAGTACTGTCTTTGTCCCAGCTGAGTGGAGGACTGCCACTGTCATCCCTTTAGTCAAAGGTGGAGTGTCCACCAATCCAGGAAATTATAGACCCATCAGCCTAACTAGCCTGATCTGCAAGGCCATGGAATGGATTATCATGGGCCTCATTAACAAGGACATTAGCAACCTACAAACACTAGATCCCACACAGTTTGGTTTGGCAAGGGGAGGTAATGTCTGTTAAATTTGGTTGACTTTTTTGAGACAGTCACCAAAGCCATGGATGAGGGGAAGGCAGTGCACACTGATTACCTTGACCTGGCCAAAACCTTCAAAACTATTCCGCATTAGGGCATAATAGATAAACTCTCTCAACTAGGCATCAATCCATATGCTACCAGATGGGTAGCTAACTGGGTCACTGATAGAATCCACCTAGTCAAAGTAGGGGAAGCCACCTCTAAGCAGTAGACCCATATTGAGTGGCGTACCCCAGGGTTCAGTCTTTTGGCCTTTGTTATTTGGGATATACTTTTCTGAGGTGCAGGCCAAAACCAGTGGGCTATGGCTGACCAAGTTTGCTGATGACTGCAACCTGGACACGGTCATCAATTCCACTAATGACATGGACATACTCCAAGAGGGTCTCACCCAAACAAATGACTGGTGCCAGAAACATGGCCTCAAGCTGAATACAAAAAAATGCATCATCACCCCCTTTGGAAAGAGTGACATCCCCACAAATTATCACATTAATAACAACATCCTAAGCAGGCAGTCAGTTGTGAGGGATTTGGTCACCCAAATTGATAGCAACCTGACTTTTGACCACCATGTTGCTTCCATTCTACAGAAAGCTTTCTACATGGCCCACCTCATAAGCAAGGGAATCTCATCCAGAGACAAGGAGGCCATAACATCCCTGTATTATTCCCTTATAAGGCCCATTATTGAGTACAATACCCCATTCAGCATGTACCTCAAAAGCACATGCAGAAGCTGGAGAGACCACAGAGGTTTCTCACCAGGAGAATCCAAGGCCTCAAAAATCTACCATACACCGATAGGCTAAAAGCCCTATCCCTCTACTCTGTTTCACACAGACTCCTCATAGGTGACCTCTGTCTGGCATACAAGGTGATCTCAGACCCCGCCTTGATGGGACTGCTGCATACCTGCAAGTTAAGCTTCACTCCAGTAATCCACACACGGCCTCAACATGGTCTGCGACATCAATAAGACTTGTTGGCGGGACCGATTTGTGTCCCAGAGACTCCCCCATCTGTGTAATAGACTCCCTCTCCACGTCAAGCAGAGTACCTCTTTACCATGTTTTAAGTGCAACCTGAATAACTGGATGGGAAATTGAAAATACATCCTTGGCATTCCACCCGTGTCCCTGCTGGATAGGGGCATTGGGTGCTGATTTGTCTATACATGGGCTAAACTCTTGGCTAGGCTTATAAGGGCCTCAGGGCCAATAGCCTAGTAACTTCCTTTGATCTTATGATTATATCAGAACAGATCAGAATATATAGTGCACTATTGCAAATAATAAACTAAAGATATCATCACAGGCAGAATAAAATTATAAGATATGCAGATAAATATAAAGGAAAAGTACAAAATAAACAATTCATTGATGATCCAAAAAAAATTTATAAAGAATTAGAAAACAAAGCAAAAGGAATTGAAACACCACAAAAAAAAAAAAAAAAAAAAGCAGAAATAGACATGTTTTGGAGAAATATCTATGAAGATCCTGTGGAACATAACAAACTTGCTGAATGGGTAGAAGAAGTAAGAAGTTCAAATGTACAGGGTATGAAGTGGGATGAAGTAATGGTAAGAGAAACTGAAACAAATTTATGTAAAGGTCCTAATTGGAAAGCCCCAGGACCAGATGCAATCCTTAACTTCTGGCTAAAAGTAATAACATCTTTACATGAAGATATAGCCATGAGTAAAAACTATTTATATGCACACAGTGAACATACAACAGTCTAATTAACAACAGGAAAAACAATGCTTCTCCTTTAAGAGCAAACCTGCAAGTTACCCTAAAACGTATAGACAAATAACTTGCCCTCCAACGATGTTTAAACTATGCACTGGAAGTGATGCAGACAGAGTTTATAGTCATCTAGAAGAAAACTCAGTCGTGGCAATTAAACAAAAAGGTAACAAAAGAAAGTCATATTTGTTCAAAGGATCATTTGTTGTTAAATAAAGTCATAATGGAGAACTTTAAAAGGGAATAATCTAAGTATGGCATGGATAGACTACAGAAAAAGCATTCAACAGCATCCGACATTCATGGATAAAAGAGCGTTTACAAATGTAGAAGATACACCCTACACTGATTGATTACATTACAGCAACCATAAAACAGTGGCAGGCCAGTTTGTAATTAAGCAATGATAAAGGCCAAATTATTATTCCAGGGATAAAATTTCAAAGGGAATATTCCAAGGTGACTCTTTGTCATTGTTGTTCTTTTGTCTTGCCCTTAACCCATTTGGTTGTCTATTTAACATATTACATCATGGCTACAACTGGCTCCCGTAAAACAACAAAGTGTAAAGACTTTTCATCTTCTTTTTTGTTATATGATTTAAAACTGTATAGTTTCTCAGATGAGGAACTGAAAGCAAAACTACAAGTGGTCAAAACTTTCTCAGATGATATAAGAATGTCATTTAGTCTTGATAAATGTACAAAAGCAACCTTTAAACAGGAAAGCTGCAGCACCAATAAATGTTAGTCGGGGACAGGAATGTGATATAAAAGAACTCTAGCAAGATGGATGGGAATTGATGAAGGATCTACAATAAAACATGAACAAATGTGAATAAAACTTAACAAGGAATATTTTAGAAGACTAAAATCAATACTGAAATCAGCTCTGACATCTAGGAACAAAGTCCAAGCTATAAACCAATTTGCTCTTCCTATCCTAACTTACAGTTTTGGAGTGACTAACTGGCCCCAAAAGGTACTGAATCTGTTGGACAGGAAAACAAGAAAAATGCTTCATGCTTATTGAATGCTTTATATATATATTTCCCTTTCTGAAGGAGGTATAGGCCTCCTCAAAACTGATTACATTTATAGATCTACAATTGTAGGACTTCATGCATATCTGCTAACCTCACAAAATTCAAGCATAGTGAAAGCTTTAAGGCATGAGGAGAATAAGTCAAGATGGCTTCCCTGCTTAGATTAGCAGAAGAATATCAGTGTCAAGTAGGAATGCAAATTAAACCAGAAGTAGATAAAAATTAGGTAGCAAATGAACGTGCCAAAAAACAAGAGAAAGAATAGAAGGTGAAGGATCAGATAAGAACTCAAGAAATGTGTAAAATGCATAAATATAGTTGCAAGTACACAAACCTCTTGGAACAACCTCATGTCAATCAGGACAAATGCAGGAATGTTTAAGGAGAGGTGAATTTAAACCAGGAGATGAGATGTTAATATTGGCAGTCCAGGATAGTGAACTACTTAATGTTGGTTTAGAATGTCCATTGAACATGTGGGAGAAACAGACAAATGCAGGCTTTGTAAAACAGAATTGGAAACAGTCGCACATCTGGCTGCTGGGTGTGATACTCTAGTGCCAGAGGGCCTGTATACTGAAAGGCATAATAATGTGGCAAGACTGTCCCACTGGGGAGTGTGCAAACCTTCTAATACTGAAACACTGGAAACATGAGCTGCAAAGCTTTATGGATAATTATGAAGTTTATATCACATGGGATCTCCCATTATGAATAGTAAAAAATAGATGAAAGAAAACCAGATATAGTAGTCCATGAAAAGAAGACAAAAGTAGCCTTGCTTAACACTGAAATTGCTACACCTAGTGACTACAGTGTCTTATGTACAGAGAGATACAACGTCATAAAATATCAGGATCTACAGGCACTAATGAGGGCAATGAGGAAGGATGCTGGGAGAGTCCCAGCTGTAGGAGCAATGGGTCTTATAAACAAATGTGCAATCAGACTTTGAAATGTTACTCATATATGTAATTCCATATGAATTGCAGAAGGAGCCATTACTGGGCAGACTGCGGGAACTGGGAAGAGCACTTTTGGCTAACATCAAAGATTGAAACAATACTAATTTCATGAACTTTAATCAGACTTTGACGTGAGGTCCATTCCTGTCATGTAATTAAAAACCCAAAAGACTTGGAGAAATTAAGCTGAAGTTCTGAGATATGCAAGTTTTGTGTGTGAGATAGAGCTGAAGGCATAGGTAAGTTTGGTGAATATAGTTGTCATCATTCTGCAATCTTTCATAAAAAGGCTGCTGTGCTGCTCTGGCTTCTTCAAACCCATGTTAATTAGGGTGGTGGGCATTGTTTCATTTGAGATGATGCATAAGTTAAGTGGACATGGCCTTTTTTAGTATTTTGAATAGATGAAAAGTATGACAATAGGCATCTTCTGATTCAGTAGGGAGAAGATAGGAATTTGTAGTAGCAGGATTACTGAGGTTGATTTGTACAGTTCTGGAAAGGTCCTTATGGACAAGGGTGTGTTTATGATATACTGTATGTGTACTTTCTGTTAGTAACATTAAATTGTGCTGTACGAGTTACAGGAAAGGACAAATGATCACCCAAAAGCACTTTTAGCTAAAAACATTTTCAACTGAAGTCACTTTAATCAGAGTTTTCCCTTTTCCCCAACTGTTGTGATCTTGGATTTGATTATATTAAGTCCAGAGGTATAGAAACCAAACACCCCTGCAATGGAGGGATGCTTCATCCACAATGAAAACAGAGTCTATCAATTTGCTTTTGCTGTACTCACTTTTGTATAACTTATGTCAGCAAACTGACTTTGACTTTTATTGAATCCTTTCTTAACAAGCTATTTCTGAACTTTCTTTTTTTCATTATCTTTAAATGCTGACTTAACAAAATACATTGCTGCATCTGAATTCTTTCTGACTGTCTGTCTATCACTTTCTCCAAGTTTTCCTTCTGTATTTCTGGAGTGAATTTTTCTCAGCGTGCCATCCCACATTAATATTAAACTCCATCAGACACCTACTTAGATACATAATGTGTTATTTTGCTCTTTTACCTCCCTTACCTATATGTCACTTGTTCATAATTCAAAGTAATGTTCAGCCTGTATTTTATCTGAGTCACACTTATCCTTATCCTTTAACGTTATAAACTATGCATTTTCTCAATATTTTTTCTGTTATCCTTAACATATTATATATTTGCATTTCTAGGTCTACAACTGATGATAATGAGACTCACTTTGATATATTCCTGTTGGTTACCAAATACACTCTTTCATAAGCAGATAGAAATACACCCCCCCCAGACACACACACCTTAAACAACACTCAATTCATATTGCTCAACTGTACAGATTTTCACAGAATGTCCAGATTTTTGCCTCATATTTTTGGTGTGTTCCTCCTAAAATCTGTAATTTTTCTGGCAAATCGCTGAGGAATGAAGTAATGAAATAATGACAAACATTTGAGTTTAAGACTCCACATCCTTCAGAAATTTCATGCTAATGCAAAACCTATTATTCTATCAACTTTTTAACTTTGTAAGAGCAATATTTAAAATCTGTCCCTATTTGTCCCCACATCATTTTAGACTTTGTTCAGATTTTTTTCTCTAAGAGGTTGAGAGGTATGGCACTCATGTCCTGTACCTGCAACTAATACTGTGCTTGCATGAACCTGACTGCCTGCAGTTGCTCAGGTCTCAGGTAACTTATGAAGTGCTGATGCAGACAACAGGTAGATACATTATGATTTCACAGAGTCAGATGTTGGCAGCTGCCGATATGTGAATGTACATTTATCCCAAGGCTAATAGTGGCATCTACTGATGTGCCAATTCTTCCAGGCAGGCCAGCATATGAGCAAAGCCAACAGGTCATTTCACAGTATTAAGAACTGTTCCACTCTTCATGTGTATTAATATTTATTAATGTATTTATTTAGCTACTAGTCTGCTTTTGCCAAATGAGTGCATAGTTTGTCCAAATCTCATTTTAAGATATGATCTATGAAAGGAAATAATATCCATATCATGTCTATAAAATATCAGAGATATGAACTGTACTTTCCCATAGTTACACAAAGTTGAATAACTCTCTAGAGCTACAAAGATCTACTAAGCAAACTAAGCAATGGAAGTTATCAGCTAAAGGTGGGTCTCATGCTAAGCAAACCAAACAAACTAGGAACATTATATTATTTTTATAGTAATTGTAGATAACTCTCAGAAAAAGAAAAAAAAAGCAGTGGGGCTGGGATGAACACATAGCATGACACACAGCTTAACAGAGGGTTAGAGCAGGTAAAAATGGAAGGCCGGTGTCCCCCAGATAAGGACAGAATTAAAGAAACAGCACATACAAGTAAAGATTAAGGAGAGGTGGTATAGTACATCACAATGCAGACTGAAATGAAACAACAATCCCCCCAGAGGAAATTATAAGAAAGAAATTGGCACTGTTTTGATTGACAGAAAAAGTAGTGGTATCATTGTTTTGGAACTTTAGTATGGCAAATGTACATTGGAGCATCTAACTGCAGACACAGCTAAGAGTGGGATCATTCTGAACATCTTACATGGTACAGGTCTCTGATAGCAAGTACTAGGTCATATAGGAAATGGTTGTATTTAATATGGCATTCTGAAATGGAGAGAGATAAGGAGAGTGCATCAGTCATATCCATACAAGTTGCAGTATTTATTTATTTATTCATTCGTTTGTTTATTGAATTGGTTGTTTGGTCCTCTGACCATTTTCAATTGCATCCCTGGCCAGTTAGGCAGTTACAAAATTCAATCTGTAGTTTCTATTTTGTGTAATATACACAAGGAAAGCATAGACAGAGACAAGGAACACGATACAAATAACAAAATGGAGATAGTAACATTCAGTTGTGCAACAAAGCTTGTAGAAGATATTATATAGTTTACTGAAACAAGGAGCATCTGATATCAGCAAAGGTTTAGTATAGAATTGTTAAGTATTATATCAGCAATGATCATACTGATGTTTGTGTAAGAAGTCTAGTCAAAGTTAAAGGTAATGTCATCTGTGGAAGCATGAATTAGCTGCTTGTTATGGAATTTAACCAGTGTTAAAACAGTGACACTTGTGTTCATTAAGAGACTGGAGTAGATATATTGTGAGAGTGAGTTCCAAGCTGTGGATGCAAGCTTCGTGAATGCTGTCTCACCCATTGCTTTTGTGGCTTGTGGTCAGGACAGGTAGACAGCATTATCTGTAGATGACATAGGACACAGCTAGTTTGTCTAGGATGTAGGATATAGTAGGAGCATTTAATAGTTTGTATGTGAAGCGCATATGTAGGAGAGTTGCCCTGATAGTTGAATATTTCTAGGGAGTAACTGTGACATTCTCTGGGTCTCCTAGGGTAATTTTGTATATATATATATATATATATATATATATATATATATATAGTTAACTATCAAAATGTCGATCGTCCATTGCCGACACCACTAACGCGAACTCCGAACTGCAATTGTTGATAATGCCGAAATGCATAATCTCGCCCCCCCCCCCTTTTGACCCATGGTAGCACTTGTTTCGTGGCGTAGCGGTCGGAAATGTCAATGTTCGGTGTTTTTTGTCAATATCTTGAGGAATCGGCATTACGACTTTTGCATAAAGGAGTCGACAATATGTACATTCAACGATGGGCGATCGACATTTTGATAGTAAACCTATATAGATATATATATATATATATATATATATATATATATATATATATATATATATATATATATAGATATAGATATACTCATCTTGTTTGTAGTTAGTTGTGAATTATGGGTGTTCTCTGCTGGGTTTGGTGCAAATAATGGAAATCACTATTTTATTTTGGGCATTATCATATGTAATGCTATACATCTTCTAAATTCTAGGGTGAGCAAGTGAGTGAATTTGTCTGCTAATCTTAGCTGACTAAATGCAGTAATGGGGAGCTGCTGATCAAATGTTATACCGGGTCTATATTATAACATCGAAGTTTTAAAACTTTGAATGTTATAATATCGAACCCTTTAGAGCGAAAGCTAACAATAGCGAAGCCTCGGAACATTGAAATTTTACCTAGGGTAAGATTTCGGTGGTCCGTTCTGTGGCTTCGCTATTTACAGCACTGTGGTGCAATGATTATGGACCGGGTTTAGGGAAGTGAGCAAACGGAGGTTAAGGATTGAGTTCAGGTAAGTGTGGTGTGATGATTACGGACCGGGTTAAGGTAAGTGAGTGAACGGACTGGGGTAAGGTGAGTGTGCGGTAGTTAGGGACCTTAGGGTTAGGGCGCGGGTGAGGTGAGTGTGTGGTAGTGACAGACTTTAGGATTAGGGGCAGTTTAAGTGAGTTAGGGTTAGGGCACAGGTCAGGTAAATGTGCGATTGTGTGGACGTGAAAGTTAGGGTGGGGTAGGTGAGTTAGGGTTAGAGAGCGAGTAAGGTGAGTGTGCGATAGTTAGGGACCTTAGGGTTAGGATTGAGTTAAGGTAAGTGGGTAGCTAGTGGTGTATGTCTGGTTTAGTGTAGGGTTTCATGAAGTGTATGTGTGTGGATTATTTATTTTGGTGTGCTTGAGTTGTGTGTATGTTTGTTGGAACAGCGAATTTTTTCCCTGGGAAAAAATTTGCTATTCTGACTGTTCGGTTTTCTGGTGTTTCGATTGAATGGGTTCGATATTATAACATTCGATGTTTTTAGACTTTGATGTTATAATATAGACCCGTTATACCTAGGTACAGATAGCATTGTACAATGTGGGTCAGTAATGTCTAATGTGAGGCTGGCTCTTAACTTTTGATGGGCAGCAAACAGCACGGCAGTGTTTTTTAAAGGTTTAGCACTAGTTGCATTTTGGTCATCCTCCATTTCCATGGTGAGTCAAAGTCTAATAGTATGTTTTCTTGTAGCTTGTGAGGTGACTTATCTGAGTATACTAATGTTCTTTCACTGGCATAGAGGGTATAGTTCAATGCTGGTGAGTCAAATGGTAAATTGTTAGTAAATATGGAGAAGAGAATAGGTTCTAGAGCTGAACCTTGTGGTATTCCTTCTGAAAAGGGACGATTTTTGGATGCATTTGTCCATCTAATATTGTAAACATCCTTTTGGTTAGGTATGCAGTGTGATATTGAATTCTGTAATGGATATGCCAGACTCCAAATCAGAAAGGTACAATAAGGCCCAAAAGGCCTTAGAAAACAAATGATATAATTCTAGGTACAACTTCTGCATTTTAATTGTATGCATCAACCCATCAAAACAGTGGGATATGGATTTACTGGATTTGCAGGACCCTCAGGCAAAAGCATTCATCCAAAAACGAAGTAGCTTCTTACATAAATTGGAACTCACTAAGCTGTCTGCTCATATACACCTGGTGGGAGTCATTGAAATTGAATAGGAGACACACTATGTTCTATTGCTGACGTCTAGCTTCTGGGTATGCTAGATATAAATATTGAAGATTTAGAGTCATTAGCTATTACTTAGGAACATTCAACATAAAAATAAAGTATGCTCAGTATAAGCTTAGTGCAAAGAACTCTGCTTCAACTGTGAATACAGAGCAATGAATAGCAATGCTGAACTTATTTTATTGAACTCTACATTTTCTCTCTCATTAGTTGTGACTTGTACAACTTGAATAAAGTCTTCCCCCAATAACTCCTGGGTGGCATGTCATTTTCCCCATTCAGATTAGAGGCATAGATTAGAGGAATGTACTTTTTGTTCTAACTAATTGGAGTAAAGCAATCCAGCTAGCAAATCATGTGTTGAATCTAATCCTCCTTACAACTGAACTTCTACATACTGTCCGGCATTAGCCAGAATCCTGGTATCTGAATTGCAAACAACCTGGATACATTATAAAAAATTATGATCAGGTCACAGACTATAACTTGCTTATTATGTGTTTGAGACATAGATGCCAATAAATTCACCTCGACAGCGAAGCTCAACAGGTGAATCTTGGCATCTATGTCAACTGCACACAATAAGTGGTTATGTTCGGTAAGATGATCATAGTTCTTTGCAGTGGATGGAGTTTTATCTGCTCCATGTACTACTAGTTAAAGGGGAAAAATAATTAGGTGTTTTCCTGGCTTTCAAAGCCATGAAACCCTTAGTAAGCACTGTCAGAGAGGTAATGTAACACAGTCCATTATGCATGCACTTACTTTCATATCTCTCAGCTGTCTAGATTTTTGAAGGATATCCAGATTATTGCTTCATATTTTTTGGTCTGTTTCTCATAAAATATGCACTTTTCAGACAATCCGCTGAGGCCGGAAGTCAGTAAATAATGGCATACGTCAGAGTTTCAGCATTTGCATTCTTCAGATTATGCAGCTGAACACATAACTTATTATCCTAGTGAATCTCTTCATTTTTTTTTTTTAATAGGAAGTTAGGGACATGTTAAGGGATGGTATGGACAGCAAGCATAAGCAAATGTTTTGTTCTGCTGCTGTCATTTGCCAGTCAGTACAGGCATATTTTATTGCTTAGCGTAAGACCCGATCTTAAAAACATAAGCAGGGGGTGCTTAACATTTGTTAAGATTGGGTCGCATCCCATCCTGGTGCTTAACTGATCTGTCTTTTTCCAAGTATTGGAGCATAATAAGTGAGCAGCATGCACTGCATTATTATTATATATAACCTACAAGTAAAACCTTTCCAGTACATTATCCATACCTAACTTATTAGTCATTATTTTAAACAGATATGACCAATTCTCTCAGGAATATAGAAGAACTATATGCGAGATCTGTTTTTGGAAGTTCACAAAACCTTAACGCAAACTATGCCTGAATGGGAGGGTCTGGCTAGAAGTCTGGCTGGCTGATTTTATTTATTTATTTATTTTATTTTACATTTATTGACCAGGATAGTCCGAATGGATACTTGTCCATTTTCAAAGGAGGCCTGGGGGGAAAAGCTCCCTACATACATACAGAAAAACTGTTACATTAAACAAGTTAAAGCACTGTTACAGATACAATACATAGGATAAAAGTAATTAATTCTCTCATATATAAATCTGATTTGTTATAGAGTAACAATTAGGAAGCAATGTAGGGGTATTTTATTACTGTTGTTAACTCACTCAAGCCTATAAAGCCATTTTCCAATTCTTCCTGTTCACACCCACAGCTCCTTATAGTGTCCAAATATTTTTTGGGTCTGGCTTCTTCAACCATGTGACCTATCAGCTAATAATAGGCAGCATTAGAAACTGCAAAGAGTTATTAACAAAATGACACTATGATTGTTAATTTAGAATGCCCTACAGTAGGAAAATTAATCAATTAATTTCCCACTTATTCATGTTTTCATATTTATGTTTCTACTGTCATAGCTGAGATCCCTACATGTCGTTGACGGGTATGGTGTGAAATGCTGTGACAGAAGACAGGAACATTCATTGTCAATGTCTATGTATATCACATTATACTTGAGATATTACTAGTTTTTATTAGTAATTATGTAAATAAATATTTTATAAGTACTTAATACTTCAAAAAAGTAACTTACAAACTGTGGCAAGACATCAGGTGAAACCTTAGATGTTCTTGGAAAAAAAAACAGTCCTTGATATTTGCACTTAAGTTGTATATCTTTAGAGATCTTCAGTGTTATTTAAATTGCTAATTATACAATTAAGTGTATATATTTCCATATTTCTGTAAATATGTCAATAAACATGCACTCGTAGAAACATTTCGTGTTGTCTTGTGAAACCTTATGTCTGGTTAACAAAAATAGTCTATCAATATATGTCTAGGTAGAACAGTTTAAATTTGTTGGTGCAAGTTTTAAAAAACTATAATTTAGGGGTTTTGTGCAGTATAATATATTATAGTATTTATATGAGTGCACTGACTGTTGTCACTGTAAAGAATACATCTCACTGATAACATTGCTATTTGTACATTTTAATATCTTTAATTGTTCATAAAATATTTACATTGATTTATCTATTGCTTTTTAAGTTTATTTTTCAGAAAATGCTCTGGAATGCAAGATATGTGTAGGCTGCTAAAGGTGTGACATTCCATACCACCTAGGTGTTAATGAGTTAAGCTATACAAGTTCTTTCCTTTGTTTTGTGTTATCATTTACTGTTCGAATACTTTAATGTAAATTGCATTGTCCTATGCTAATTCCCTCTTTGATGTGTATTCTGTGACTTATATATATATATATATATATATATATATATATATATATATATATATATATATATATATATATATATATATATATATATATATATATATATATATATATATATATATATATATACAGAGAGAGAGAGAGAGAGACTTATAGTTATATTTATATTTATATATGTATTGTACATTACACTCAAATTGTTTACTAGAATGTTCATATTTATTTTTTCTGTGTAGGTAACATATACTACTCTGCTATTACTTTAATTTCTGCCTTTTTGTTTACAAAATAGTTTAAATTTCACCCTGGCTGACCCTGAAATTGGTCAGTACTGATCAGCGCACTACCCAAGTAAACAGACATATATATATATATATATATATATATATATATATATATATATATATATATATATACATATATAATATATATATATATATATATATATATATATATAGTCAAAGTAAACTTCATTGTCATACATATCAACACAGAGGAAAAAGTGCATATCACTGCACAAAATTTCGATACTCAGGCTTGTACTGTAAGAATGACAGTTTACAGAAAGAAGATAGATTAAATAAATAAAAATTTAAATAGTTAAAAATAAAAATCAAAAGAGCATACTAAAAATAAATTAAGTAAAAAATTGAAAGCTTTTTTACAGCAGAAACAAAACAAATATAACAACAACAGGAACAAACTCAGGAGAAATATAAGGATATATAAAAAATGGGTCTATGCCACATCATTGAATGCTCTAAATGTCAAATGCTTCTTCGTCAAACCCTATTTGTCAAATCTTCATCCGTCAAATGATCGTTTCAAGAAAACTTTTTTGCATGGTAATTACCAGTGGGCCAACCTACCGACCTCAACAAAAACAGTATTTTTAAAACCTAACCAGGTGAGGGTCAGCACCCCCCACACCCCCCTAACTAAATATACCAATTCCAAGATCACACTACAGTGGGGAGAAGGGCAAATTTTCCATAATGGTCCAGTTGTTACTTACTGTGGGAAAAAGTTTGCAGAAACGATCATTTGATGGATGAAGAATTCAACAAACAAGGTTCAATGAAAAGGCGTTCAATGATTAGGGAGTTCAACAAAGTGAAGTCGACCTATAAAAAGCAGTACTATAAATAAATAAAAGGGGCACACGTGTAAAACTTAGCCACAACCAATATATGCCATAAACTTACAGTTTGTAGTTTTCATAGTGCAGATATAGATGTATAAAGTGAGCCACATATATATAAATATATAGGATCATAGGATCATAGGAGATCATTTTAAGCCTTGCTGTTTCAGCCCAGTGTAATACCATAGATACCCAAGATTGCATTTAGTGATGACTGCCCATGTGCATGAATGTTGTGGGCGCTGTCCCTGGCAAAAATTTATGGTGCCCCATCTACTCATCCTGATTCCTCTTGAACAGTGTCATATAGGTGGTCTGTTTCACAGGAATTGGTATAAAATCCCACTTAGCTGACTTTCATGCAACCGAGACGACAAAGCCAACAACTTAGGAGAACGACCGCTCGGAACACTAACTTTCAATTCTAGGTAAGGAACCACTTGGCCAACCTAAAAAGCAAATTAAAATTGAAGCAAAGTAAACCCACCCATGTTGGGAGCTTTGCCCCCCCATACCCCCCAACTAAATATACCAACTTCGAGATTGCACTACCATGGAGGTAAGGGGCAAAGATCACAATGCTGGACTACCAGTTGCTTACCTGCAGTGACATGTAGGTGTTCTGGGACGCTGGTATTATGGCTTCTCAGCCTTGTCATCTCAGTTATATAAAATTCGGGTAAGTGGAATTTCAGGTTTTTGAAGTAGACCTATACATATACATATGCACACATATATGATCTCTGTAATTAAAAAGGCAGTCATTTGTAAATATATACACACACACACACAGGTCTACTTCTAAAACCCACCTCCCAGAAGGTCGACTTTCACAATGCCGAAATCACAATCACAAAATCTCGGAACATCAAACGTAGGCTGCTTACTACATTAAGTAAACATTTGTCCAACATACCCCTTTTTCCACTCTAGTGCAATCCTGAAGTTGGTGTATTTATTTGAGGGGGCATAGCCCTCCAAATAGGTGGGTTTTACTTACCTTGGCACTGATTTCATTTGCATTTAGCCAAGTGTTTATTTACCGTAGTAAACAGATGATGTTCAATGTTCTACAATTTCATGATTGTGGTTTCTGCATTGTGAAAGTTGATCTTTTGGGAGTCTGGTTTTAGAAGCAGACCCATATACACACATACACACACGCACACACACACACACACACACACACACACACACACACACACATACATACATATATATATATATATATATATATATATATATATATATGGTTCTACTTCACATCACCTAAATCTCATTTGACTGGCTTTCATATGACTGGGACCAAATCACCTAATTTTCAAAATACTGAAAACTCATTTGACTGAATCTCATTTCACCAAAAGCTTACAATGCTAAATTTTAAAAGACTAAATTTTTAACCAAAGACATACACACTTACAACACTAATGACTACCGCCTTCCAGAATTTAAAAATGACTTACTTACCCTCTTAACAGAAACCAGACAATATAAAATCAAACTAGGTGGGGGGCTATGCCCCCCACACCACCCAATGGTGGGGGCTGTGCCCCTCCACACCCCTCGTAACTATATATACTAAATCCAGGATTGCATTGCAGTGGGGAAAAGGGCATATACCTTTTACTTGCCTTAGAGTACTCTACATGCTGCCACTACTGCTGGGAATGCACAAAACATCTGCCATATTACTTTAGATACTTCCCATCAAAATGTAAAGAGACATCCCACATTTAGAAACACTACTTTCTGCATGACTTTTGGTATTCTGACAGTCAGCACTGTAAGTTACAGAAATTCTTTTTATGACAAACAAGTCAAAGGTGAAGGGAACCCCACATCATCTGTATGGCTTACAATTCAGTGAAATGAGATTCAGTGAAATGAGTTTTCAGTATTTTGAAAATTTGGCAATTTGGTCTTGGTGAAATGGAAGTCATTCAAATGGGTTTTAGGTGATGCGAAGTAGATTGTACATTATCTTCAATGTTTTCTAAGTTAGTTTTCCAAACTCTGCCTGTTCCAACCAAAGTTATCAAAATGCTGTACTTCTTCATTTTTGAAACTATTTTTTAAGTGAATGTATTACATTCTTGTACCACTCAGAACAAAAACTGTAAAGTTTTGACACCAGTTCTGGGCAACAATTTCTTAATACCTTTAAATAATGAGTCACCTGGAATTAAAATTTCTACATCTCTACTTTACGAGGGTAAAATCTGATGATTGTTTGAATACCAATTAATAACGAGGTGAGGCAAACATACTATTTAACTCATTTTCTTTTCTTCTTCTGTATGACTTTATAAAGTCACTATCAGTTTCAAAAGATCACTTAAATTTCTTTTGGTACTGCAGTTCCTTTTTAACATGCCATGGAGTTGATACATATAAGATGGGTTCTCCCTACTTGGGAGGTGCAGGGGAAAGCATTATTTCAGGTTTGCTGAAATTAACTTTCAGTGTAATGTGTTCACAATTATTGGCTTACAGGTTATTGTGCTGACAGAATCACCATCTGCTCTGATTCTGGTGGTAAAAGGCTGACAGTTGTGCTTGTCATTTATTATTGCACTTAATTACTAGGCTGGTGAGATCTTAGGAGCAAATCATTTTATGTACAATGCTTTAATTGCTATATTTCTGTTGTTGCTTCAATCATCGAATATTTTCATACAGTACGTATTTCCACTGGGGACGGAATTTAGTAAAGTGGTACTTCTCAGTTGGTAAGCACACAAACTGTACTTTTCTTGTGCCTGATATTATTATTTGTATGAGAAAGAATGATACATAATAACAGATGAAGGATGGAAAACTGTATGAAACAGATAACGAGGGAGTGATAGTTGGCTTATTTGAGGAGGAAGGTATAAAAAGACAAAGACTTAGACTGCAAGGAGAAGTTAAGCAGGGAATAAAGATGAGAAGGGCTGAGAAATATGGGGGAAGCTACAGCATGAAAAAGGGACATGGCGAGAAAGAGAGACAGAGAGAGAGAAAGAGAGTAGGAGGGTGAGGAGAAAAGACGGGGCAGGGAGATGGAAGAAAAGAAGTAAGCTAATACAAAGAAAGCAGATGAATGAGAGAGAGGAAAGAGAAGGAAAAATGAGAGTGAAGGAGAAAGAATAAGTGTGAGAGTTAAGAGAAGAAAAGAAAGACAACAATGGATAATCTACATCTAAACTTTGAGATAAAGCTTCATAATATGTATATCAAATTTTGTTTACTCTATCATGGAATGTACAGCATCAAATGATGCTCATTTTGAAATCTGTACTCTACTTTCTGTTCTTTATTCTTTGTCTGAGTCATGGCTAAAAGGTCTCAGACCAACACACTCACATAGCTATCAAATAATTAATAAATGAACAAATACATAAATCAGTACTTGCGTATTATAGCAGCCACATTCTGAACAGGGAAAAACGGCTCATTTCCAAGTCATACTCCTGCTGAGATATGTAGTAAACAAAGGGGCCAAAATAGGGACAGGTTTTAAATATTGCTCTTAGAAGGTTGCTAGAATAACAGTACTTGTGTTATTATGCATTTTCTGGAGGAAATAAAGTCTGAAATGCAAATGTATGTCATTATTTAGCAACACCATTCCACCGTGATTTGCCAGAAAAACACAACTTTTAAGAGGAATGGACCAGAGATATGAAGCAAAAATCTGGACATTCTGCTAAAATCTAGTCAGTTGAGAGGTATGACATGTCCTTTCAGGCCTGTCAGATAATGTTTCTGCCATCAAAGTAATTGCGGTGTTACTGGTCTGCGCTTCACCCTGTGATGTTAAGAACGACATCAGACAGTCCCGATCCTTAGCTGATGTAAAACTATCTCATTTAGTTTTCTCTCTCTAATGATGTTTTACTGTTGAAACATTTTATTTGAAGGTTGCTTCATGCTTCCTTCAGTTTTACATATTCATAGTGTTTATTGAAGATGTGCAAGCAGCATTTGTACCTGTACATTAATCAGTAGAAACTGCAACATAAATTTTGGTCTATTTCCACTTTAGTAATGTGGTACTTAACGTAAAAACTATGAAGACAGCAAAACTGAAGGAAGCATGAAGCATCATTCAAATAAAATGTCGTTTCAACACTAACACATCCTTAAAGAGAGAGAAAACTAAACTGCTTGGAAATGAGCCGTTTGTCCTGTTCGGAATGTGGTTGCGATAATACCAATAAATCCATGTGCTATGTGTTGTTCTTGCTTTTGCAGGGTGTTATCTAAGTTATTCTAGCTCTACCTGTTATAGAAGTAACCAAACTATTGTTTTCTGTTCTTCCACAGGAAGAGGTTACACAGATATGAGAAACTTATAAGTATCCTGTCTGACCTGGCACACCAAAGACTTCTGGAAACATTGTATACAAGTGCTTTTGGTTCCTTCTGTGAATAAGGTATTTACTGTATTGACAAGCTGACTTTGGCTATGTGTATCAGTGATGCATGAATATATGAAATCTACTGCTGTGGATTTTAAAGGAATAAACTGAGACTACTGTTTTACAAAATAAATCAACCCTAATAGTAAACTACAGAGTCTGCACTATAAATACTAGTGTAAAAAAGAAGATTGTGGCTTTCAGATTTAATGTGATTACATCTCTTTTTAATGAACTATAACATTATGTTAGAAACTGAATTTTTACCAAATACATATTATAGCACTATGGATAAATTCATAAATAATCTTATTTCCTAACAGCAGCAGAATATTCAAACTTTATTTTTTTGTTTGTCTAGTATAAGATATGTAGCTACATGTGTACATTGCATTTTTAATAATAATATTAAATTGGAAAGTGTCTAAGGAAATTGTGGTTTTATAAGGTCTGTTTGCTAAATGGGCAAGCAAAGGACAAGGGGCCTGGTATTGTTTCAGAAAAAAATATTGACATTAATGTCCAGGAAGGCATGAGATCGGTAACAGATATAAAGAAATGGATCCCTATCTCATCGCCGAAATTTCAAAACTCTGAAGACCATATGTTTTGAAATTAAAAAAAACAAAAAAACAAAAACAAAAACAAGAAAATAAAATAAAATAACTTACCTGTAAGTTTTTGCAAGGGGACAAGCCTCCCTGCACCCCCCACACCACCTGCTACTTAAATATTCCAACTCCAAGATCAGACTACAGTGAGGAAAATGGCAAATCCTAAGTTCTGTGGTATACAGTGATCCCAATAGACAGTTTTTAGAGTGGCCTTGGCCACATGGTCTTCGGAGTTTTGAAATGTCGGTGATATGATAGGGAACCAAAGAAATATAACTGTTAAAGGGATTAAGGGGGAAATCGAAAAGATAAAAAAATTAAGTGTCTTTGCAGATGATTTTACTGTTTTGGTAAAAGAAAAAGTGTCAGTGGTACAACAAGCAGCACACTCACCTTTGGTGCAAATGGCTATGGGTTCTATTCCCATGCCATGTAAAGATGCTGCTCTCCTAAATGTGCCATTTTTCAGATGAGATGTTAAATCAAAGGTCTTAGCTGCTTCAGATAATCATAGCTTAGGTGGATGTAAAAGATCCCATGGCACCTATCAAAAAGAGTAGATACATTTCCCCAATACTCTGGTCAAATCTCACCTAGTAGTATAAATACTACCTTGGGTCTCTTCTGAAAAAATAAATGTCTTTTTGAGTAGTATGGAAGAGAATTTTTTTCAAGAGAAAACAGAAACAGTTGTTTGCAAGGGGATTGTTTTTATGCATTTATTTATTTTGTTTTATTAACCTAATTCATAACATGGGCTTTAACTATTTTCAGGTGTGGTATGTGAATAAACACAACTCAATACAACTAAAATGAAAGTGCATATTAACAGATCAACAAGATATGTGCATAACTTAAATAGTATAAATATACATGGTGGTCTATATTCAACTGATCATGCAGAAATATTAATTAGGGACAGAAATGTATAAAATGTTTGCAGTGTTTGAGACTCAGTAGATTACTACAGCACAGCAGGCTTGAAAATTGCTGCATGAAAATATGACAATGACATGAACAGTTTTATGCAAATGAATACTCCGGTGCATGTATATTGCTAGTTGTCTACTAGGCAAGATAATCCATCTTTCTGTAAAACCACATAAACATAGTCTATTGTTTTGGAACATCGAATTTAGGAAGATGTTTCTTTTGGCTTCTCATCATTTGTAATGTAGCCATTGCTTCCAAATGTTCACAAGTAAATTAAAAGCATTAATTTTCTATAATTTGCTATGACCACATTTGATTATGAGTGGACTGATACCAGGGGATAATTTCTGTGAGTGTGTATGTGTTTAAGTATAATAGTATGGGAGGGTGAATGGTGTACAGCAGTTTTTGAAAAAAAAAAAGTTCCGGTGAGAATTTTAAGCCTGATCCTAAGCTCATTTTCTCTGAAAGAGTGTCATGGTACTATCTGCGTTGCACACCTATTGTAAATTTTGCAGCTCTAATATGCAGTCTCAGTACTGTAATAAGGGGTTCACTTCTTAATTTTGAAATACCAAAATCCCAAGGTTCAGAATATCAAATTCAGAACCTCGAGATCTTGGAATCTCAAAATTAAGAACCCCCCCCCAAAAAAGCAGTCAACACATCACAAAACATGTTTATGCAGGGGACCAAGCCCCCCACACCCCCTGCTAATTAAATATACCAACTCCGAGATCGCACTACAGAGAGGAAAAGTGAAATCTCCCATTCCGCACTGTATGCTGATCTCCATTCAGGATTTCGAAGTTTTAAAACTTCGATCATATGAATTTTTCAGTTTTAAACTTTGAAATTCTGAAGGGGACCCGTAATAAGACAACACAATCAGTTTTATAATTAATTGATATTACCCTGGTTCTTTTCTTAAGTTATGTAGATGCAAATTACAACACTGTAGATTGAACTTTGGTTCATAACATAACCCAGCACAGACAATGGGATAAGATGCTTACAGCTTGCATTATAATCATGGATCCTGATGCTGCCTAGTCAGCTAACTTATAGTAGTGATGTTCAGACAGCATTTTAAATAAATCACCTTCATGACTTTGTGAATATACATACTGTTTAAACTGCACTTCAGAAATTACTAACAGTAAGTGCCTTGTTTAAATTATATTTTAAACAGAGAAGCTTCCTAAAACCTACAAGAAGATGTTTCGTGTGTGTGTGTGTGTGTGTGTGTGTGTGTGTGTGTGTGTGTGTGTGTGAGTGTGGTATATAAATTGCATTTCAGGATTTATCACTTTATAACATGCCATAGTATAAACATTTTAAATAGAACAGTTTTTTAAAATATCAAAATGAAATTGTGAATAAAAAGTTGTATAAAATGCACATCACTTTTCTTTAAGTTGGTGTCTGTCCATTTTTGTTGCAAGGCATAATGTTTCTCCCCTTCTCATCAAAACAATTGATTTGGAAGTCATATAGTCCCATCTAAATACTGCATTGCAAAAACAGGACCAGTGAAATGCTCAAAGACAACAAGAAATTGTGAGTGAACTGTATATATCTGCTGAAAAGGATAGAAGCTTACAAGGCATTTGCAGGTAGTTTTCTTAAGTTGCACTGAAACCTGGGGGCTCTCTATTATGCTGTTGCAAACTCAGGTTATCGAATGTGTCTTTGTCGAACTGAAAAGGGTGAAAAGGCAAAATAGCGAAGCAGCTTTTCAGCGAATTCTTTCCCTGGGAAAGAATTTGTTTGGCTGCTTTCACTGCTTTGCCTTTTTGGCACTGTAGTGCAATCTCAGAATTGATATATTTAAGTGGTGGGTGTGGGGCACAGCCCCCCACAATGGGGGGTGTGGGGATGAAGCTCCCCACATTATGTTATGTTTTACAGTTTTTATTTTTTTGTTTCAGAACAGCGATTTTTTCCCTTGAAAAAAAATTGCTGTTCTGCCGTTTCAACGTTGTGAGCTTTCACTTACATGGGGTCGATTATATATCGTTCACTCTTCTAAGCATGCAATATCATAATATAGACCCCACCTGGGCCATAGATATGCATACAGAAATGCTACAGCAGTGTTCAGACTGAAATTCCAAAACACAGACATTGATTTAATTACCATATTAGTTTAGCAGTTCATTTTGGCCAAGACTGTAAATGAATAAATCAGAGGTTTAAACCGTGAGAGAGATATATACCTAGACCTGATAACTATACCTTGTATAACTTTTTTATCAATACAAAATTTAAACAAGTTTGTGAGCCATACTTCTCAACTGTCCCTATCCCTGATGTTGACTCAAATTTTAACTCTGTCCCTCTTAATCCATCCTAAAACTGGTGACATTTGGATAAAAAAGTGTTGGATCACCCTTAATAAATAATGACAATAATTAAAGTTATAGACTTCTTTTACTTCAGAAAATTTATACTAAATTAATTTATAAAATGGAAGTATTCAATTGACTATTATTGTCATTTTATTGATGATATATTTCAAAACTGGAAAGGGACAGAGAATAAACTGGAATAATTTTAATGATTTAAATAAAATCATTGAATTTTTAAAATTTACAGTCCATAAAGATTTAAAACAGATAATTTATTTAGGTATGAAGGTGTATAAAAACAATAAAACTTAATTAGAGACAGTAATACACTCCTGCATTACAGTGGCATGCATCCAAAATATGTTAAAAAAAATGTAGTGAAAAATATGGTTGATATGACAAAAATGTTAACTATAGATAATCAATTGGTCCTAGATATTAATGAAGGTTTGGAAGAAATATTTTAAATGAAGGGCTATAAAGAAATTAAAACAAAAGATGTTTATGAAGATGAAGGAAATAGTACCACCAATATAGGTAAACAGAGGATGCAAATAATTCTTGGAACACAGCCATGGTGATTAGTTATAGTTTGGATTCAGGTGAAAAAAGAACATAGTAAGAAGTAACTGGAAAATTGTGGAAGGTTATGAGGAACTGTTTAATAAAGTAGGTAGTGAAACAAAGTTTATTAATAAAAATAATAATATCAAGGAAATCTTAGAAAGGAAAAACAAGATTAGTAGAAGTCCAGAAAACAAGACAGGCTCATAGAAGTGCCAAACTTGTAAACAGTTTATTAATGAAGGACCACATATTAATATATTAATACAGGTAGAACATATGATTCAGATGGGTATTTTACATGTCAAACTGATTATGTGATTTAGCCTATGAGTCAGTTTATATAGGTAAAACCAACAGAATGGTATGTAGCACGATATATGTGTATATATCAGCAGTAAAAAGTCTAAATTTATTTAGTGCATTAGCTAAACATTCCACAAAGTGTAAAGAGTTTAAAAGATTTTTTTTCACTTTAAAACATGTTCATGAAAATGTTAAAAGAGACAGTAAGGATGATTATGTGGAATATGCCACATTAGATGGCAGATATTATGAGATTCTTGTTCTGGAATGGGGCTTAATGCCAGTATACATTATAAAAGTTTTTAAAAATAAGCAGGAAATGTAAAATAGTTATGTATTAAATTTAAAAGTTTAAAGAACAAAAAAGTTATTCTTAAGCGAACAATATTTTAATAAACCAATATTTAAATGTATATTTTTTAAATGGAATAGAAGAAAGAGTCATGTGATTATGAAGTAATATAGAAATGTTTTATAGTGGTCATGCAACTTAGTCTGCTGAAGTCTTGTAGCATCAGAAAGTGCAAGTGAGATGCAGGTAATAATTTTGTTATAATTAAAGTGTTTTATAAACATTCTTTGGTGTCCTCATCTGGAGTGTTTACTAGTCATTTGTTGAGAGCATACTTTACACTGTTACTTCCTCTGTACCATACAACTTAAGTACCTCTAATGTAATGTTTAACCTATTCAGTGAACATTCCCCTATTTTTGTTTACTTGTCCATTAATAGGATTTGTTGATGACAGCACTGTACCATCAGGAGAAGTGGAAAGGTTTGCTGCCCAACTACCTTCACTTCTGACTGTTCATGCTTCCATGAACTTAATTTAAACACTGCTATTAAGTATTTTAATTTGTGAAGTCCCTTCCATATTAAATAGCAGGGCCTACTTTCAGTGTAGAAAATAAAAGCCAATGGATCTTCTGGATCACATTTGAAATAACTTTAACAAGGGCAACCATCTGCATAACCATGATCTTTATAAAACATTCTACAATAATGTTAAGAAAATGATCCTCATCAACAAGAACATTTATTTCCAAAGCTACCAACCCCCATTTCAGCAGTCTTAAATAATTTGGCAATCCATGTAAAAAACTGGACCATTTAATCCCCTCCACAAGATACCACATTGTACTTGCTAGTTTTACTCTATCCTGACACCAAACCCAAGGGCTATAACACATCATATTGTTGTTCTACTTATAACCCATTACTTTTCTAATAGCATCGCCTTCAGCCAGTAATCCTGTATAGATCACCCAAGACTTGCAGTGATGCTTTAACTTACCCTATATCATCTATATACCTAACCATGCTAGAAAACACTCTTATATTCATTTAATTCTTGTGTAATTAACCTAACCTCAGACTTAATATTGTATGGAATAAAAAGATGCAATATCAGTAGAAATTTGCAATTAAAGCAGCTTATTGTAGTCAACAGGAAACACAAGTTCTGCCTTAAAAAATACAAAAAATCATTATCTAAACCTTGGAACATGGTATTTCATTTATCTCATACCAGACATACTTGCATCTTGTATTCCATGAAAGAAAGAAAGAGCGAGAGAGAGATATATCCACAACAGGAGTCGCAAGTCCCATTACATTAGGACTCAAAAACATTGCTAATGAAACTACAATGTTATAATCACAAAATATAGAAAATAACAACATTGTTTAAACTTATAAGCATCATTTGTTCGGGTGAACCTTCAATATGGGGCATGTGGCCCAGCACCACTGATCTATAAATTTATTACTTTGTGCAAACTTGGAAAAAAGTAAAAACTGTATGTGTGTGTGTGTGTGTGTGTGTGTGTGTGCACACACACACACACACACACACACACACACACACACACACACACACACACACACACACACACACATCAGTTTTGTTAAAAGTGAAATTTCTATTTAGGGTGTCCCTTCTGCAATAATTCAATAGCTGTACACTGTCTGGTGCAAGCAGAGAAAAAGAGGTGAGTAATTTAGATTTTATAAGATGACCCATCAATAGATGAGCTTGAGATATACCTATAGATTGCACTAGTGTAGTCCTATAGTCTTGTACTCAAGAACAGATAAATACCAAATGTCTGTACCAGAGTATTGACATTTCTGAGAATATCATTCAGAGATTGTATTATGTGTTTCACTTGCTCTTTACACTGAAGAAATCTAGAATTCAGTGCAATGGGTTTAAATTTCTATTTATTCTGAAAGTTATGAAGTTCCTTGCTCCCAAACTAAGAGACTTTTAGGTGATATCATTTCATCAGGAGCTGAATGCCCAACAAAGATTGTCTGTAGTCTGGTAACAATATTATGACTTTTTAGGACATTTAACTGCACAGCTTCAGGTAATTTTGTGCAATGTCTGCACACAAGAGAAAATATGCATCCAGATGAAAATAATAGACATTATTAAGTCAGAAGATTCCAGGTGAGCAGGAATAATACATTATGAGTTATAGATGTTAGTGACAGTGTTCCTTTAATAGCAATGTCAGTCAGACTGTACTGTGTTTTTTTCTAAAAGCAGGAAATACAGGAATTGTTAATAGTAAATAACTAAAGGTAGTCTTCTATGCCCTAGCTAAACTAATGGTTAATAAAGTGTCCAGTGTGGAGTTCTCACACTGTTCTCTCTCATGTCTGTGTGAACTGTTTGTTTTCTTGATGCATCAACACTTGTTTTGGCACAAGTTGAATATCTGGTATTGCCAGTTATCATGTGTGTCAGTCTGACTTGTAATTTCAGTTAAAAAGACATGTTTAAAATTACAGATCACCCAATATAGTCAGAGCTAATGTAGTATTTCTTTCATAAAAATTAAGGATGGAATATCAAGCATTATTTATCTCTGGTTTCCTGAATTTAACTGCTGAGCATATTACAAACTTTACCAAGTGTTAGACCAATGCATGACATCACAAGACATTGCTTTAGACTTACTTATGTCTAAATATGAATAATGGATTTTACTTGGCATTTACTTGAGTTAGAATGATAACCCTGTCACTTTTAAATAATAAGCTTTGAGTATGTGACAAATCATCTTGGTAAGAAAAAGGATGCTCTAATCATAACATGTAATGACATTACATTATCTGGCTGTCTTGTCTTGACAACATCACTAAGACAGTGAAGTTCATAGTCATCCCTGGTATAAACCTTTAACTGCAGCAATATTTACAATATAAGAAAAGTTTTATGATTTTTAGATCTTTCTAAAACAAATCTACTTTGCACTTATGTAGATATGGACTGCTCAGGGTGTACTCTTACCACATTTATACTGTACTTACAAATCCTATTTTTGCAATGAGAGTAACTTTTTTGATATCTTACTGGTGCCTTGTTTAGACATTGCTTTAAATACAATCAGAAGTGATTTATAGTCTGACTCTACAATAATTCTTTAATGTTAGATGAGGAAAACTATGGTTAACAACTCTCTGTTTAAGCATAGTATGCCTGTGCATCACATAAAACTCAAAATTCAAATGGAGTTAGTCAACCCATTAGTAATAACACTGAACCAAGACCTTGCTAATGTGTCCACTTGCAAAGCAATAGGTTTTATAGCATCATAAAATTTGAATGTAGGTGCTGTGGTAGCCAGATATTTAAGCAAGCAAAAACATTTACTCATGCTCTCTTTACCAAAATCGTGCTCTAGCTTCTAGAGTGGTAATGTTGTAATTGAAAACTTAAGGACAAACTTAGACACTGCACCATACTTAGGAAATGCATAAGAGATGATTTTATCATAAGAGGCATGAATATTTACAATTGCTTTTACTTTATCAGAATCCAATTTAAGTCCTTCTAAAGTACAAAGCTTGTCCATGTACTCAAGAGAAGTTATTCAGATTTGAAATTTGCTTCTGCTCAGCTTTAAGACTCCTTGCCTCCTTGAAGTCTGCCTAGTGGGTCTACTTTAAAATGTCGAAAACTCAAAATGTCGATCGTTCACATGAGCGAATAATCAGGAAGTCAATGTTGGTTTTTTGGGACTGCAGTACAGTGAAGATCAGAATATTTGCCCTTTCCTCACTGTAGTGCGATCTCGGAGTAGGAATATATATTTAGCAGGGGGGTGCAGCCCCCCACAATAGTGATTTTGAGTTCCTGATTATTAGCTCATGTGGGCTTTTTTGTTGTTCTGACATAGACCCTGCCTAGTAACTTTAGCATATGCAGGTAATTTTCCTGTTTTCTAGTACCTCAGCCTAGAATATAATCAATTATGTTGAGTACTCCATCTAGTCCTTTAACAATATTTTCTATAGCTGTCTGAAATACTCCTGGAGCTCATGAAATTCTAATTCATAACCCTGAAAAGAAGTGTATTAAAATGGAAGAGTTTGAAACTACTTTCATCTTTCTAAACTACAAGAACTCTTGGTTAGCTTAAAGTATGGGAAGAACCTAGCATTAAGAATACTTGGCACTACTTCTTCCACTGACTGAAGTAGATTGCTTTTCATTTTGAACTGCCTAATTAAATCTTCAGTATCTATGCATATCCTTAATTTCTTTTACTTCACAGATTGCGATTCCCCATAGAGCTTACAGCATGCATTCTTGTATGTGTAACCACACTGTTGTAGTCAATGTGGTTTCTGCCTGCCTATTTATACCCAGGTGTAATCTCAAGTGCTCCATAGTCATCAACATTTTTGTTTTTTATTACAGTCTTTGTTTCACTCACTTTCTCACCTGCAGCCCTAATTTTCCATGATTGCAATTCTTCAGTCATGTTTTTCAATTGAATATTTGGTAGTTCACTCACTCTGTGTACATGAATCCCTTTGTGCAATGCAGGATCTGCTTTTGTAATAATCATAATAATCTGCCTCTAACCTAATAATTTTGACTTCCATACAGAATTCTGTCACTTAGTAATTATTCATACAAGTTATCCAACTCACATTCTTATACTCTGTGCTTTAGTTCAGACATATAATCATCTGTTGATTATCAAACCACTTGATTTGTGTGTGGCAAGTAAGTGTCTTGTGTGTGGTAGATTCTTTTCTTGTGCTCAGTATGCCTTCTTTAAGGCAGACATTTTGTCTTTTAATCCTCTTTAAAGCTAAAACTATTAAATACCTCCATGGCTTTCTTCTCTGCAATAAGAAGGAATGTTGCACACCATATTTTATTTATTTATTTATTTTAGCAAGCCCACTTTCAGTGAATATGGGATCATCATCATCATCATCATCATCATCATCGTTGTCATCAGCCCCCTTTTTCCCATTTTTTCTACATGGGGTTGAGGTATCATGTTAACTGTCACCAACTCTCTCATTTCAGTGCCACACTCCTGCCTTCTTCAACACTCATGCCTGACTGTCACAGATCTTCTTTCACACAATCCGCCCACCTCTTTGCTGGACATCCTCGCATCCTCTTATATTCTTCTTGTCTGTCCCAAATCTTCCTCGCCAATGATTGGAGCTACTTTGGCTTCTGCTCTTAGGTCCTCATTTCTTCATCTGTCCCACAGTGTGCATCCTATCACCTTTCTCAGGCACTTCATTTCCATCACCTCTACCTTCTTCACCTGTTCTGCCTTTACTGCCCAGCTTTCTGTACCATACAGTAGTACTGGTTGCACCACTGTCTTGTACACCTTACTTTTCAGCTTCTTTGGCATTCTTCTGTCATAGATTACACTTGATACTCTATGCAAGTTGACTGCAGCTCTTCTGATTCTAGCTTTGACCTCTTCATTCAGACTGCCCTTCTCCTCAACCACCCCTGCCAGATACATGAAGCTGTTTACCTGTTCCATTATCTTCGCTTCTATCTCTGTTCTCAGCTTCTTCTGCTTTCCCCAATTTGTTGTCATTACCACCGTCTTATCTGTACTTAATTTCATCCCATGTGCCTTCAGATTTGCATTCCATTCTCCTATCCTTTGCTGAAGTTCTAGCTCAGAGTCTGCCTGCACTGCCACATCGTCTGCATACAGCAGCTTTTTTTATTTGTCCCCTCCACCCTATTTGCTAATGTAGTCCATCGCCAGTATGAACAGCAGTGAGCTCAGAGCTGAACCCTGATGTACACCCACTCCCACTGGGAACCCCTCTGTGAGGCTGAACACTGTTCATACTTGAGTCACTGGGTCCTTGTACATAGCCTGCACTAATTCTACCAGTATTTCTGGAACTTCAAACCATGACAGTAATGCCCAGATCAGTTGTCTTGGGACCTTGTCATATGCTTTCTCCAAGTCTAGGAATGCCCAGTTGGACTCTCTCCTTATCTCTAGCTTCTTCTCAAGTATCTGTCTCAATGCAAACATTGGGTCAATTGTACTGCATCCTGATCTGAATCTGAACTACTCATCTCCCATCTTACATTCTACTACTGTTTATCAATCACCCTCTCCAGAAATTTCATGCAATGTGGTAGGAGTTTGATGTCTCTGTACTGCCTACAATTGTGAATGTCCCCTTTGTTCTTGTACACTGGCACAAGTATGCTTATTCTCCACTCATCTGGAATAATTTCTCTCCACACTGCTATTAGTACCCTCAGAAGCCATTTCTCCCCTATCTCACCCAGCATCTTTATCAGATCTGCTGTGTCCTCATCTGAGCCTGCTGCTTTCCCTGACTTCATCTTCCTTAGTGCTGTTCTTACTTCTTCTAAGGTGGGCTCCTCTTCTTCTCTCATTGTAGGCTGTTTCTGGGGCAGTACAGCTTCTGTGGGGTTTTCTTCATTCAGAAGCTGCTGAAAATACTCTTTCCATCTGCCTTTGATGTCCTGTTGACTGGTGAGCAGGTTGTTGCTGGACCAGATGGCTTAATGGTTAAGGTGTTTCCTTCCCATGCACAAGGTACAAAGTTCAATCCAGACCTCCAACCAATGCCTGTTTGGAGTTTGCATGTTCTCCCTATGTCTCTGTGGGGTTTCTCTCATGTCTGAAAAACATGCTGAGTGTTTTCATCTCAAACTCACCAATGAATGGAGCTGTGGGCAGCAGCACAGATTCTATTCTACATGGTGCCATATAGGGGGAGGAGTTGTACAAACCAACCACTTTGGACATTTACTGTGGTGTGCAGTATCCTCAAGATAGGAGAACACAGATCACAGATTGCACACCATGGCAGGGCTAGCCACTTAATGGTGAAAAATATGACTCTAGGTATTTTGATCATGTTGACTAATATCGCCAAAAATGGGCATGAGTAGTTACCTGTGATAAGTGGGTTGAGGATCCAGCCTACTCTGACCCACGCCAGGGACCCTTGCTAACAGGTCAGTATCATAACATCAAAAGGAACAAATCTCGAATGGCTTAAATATCAAAATTGCTGTTCATTGATTTGTTTTTTGTGAGATTGCGGTGCAGTGAATATCAGGAATTTTGCCTTTTCCTCACTGTAATGTGATCTCAGAGTTGGTATACATAATTAGTGGGGGGGGGCACAGCCCCCCACAAAGGCGATTTCAATGAATGCCAATTTCGATATTTAAGCCGTTCGAGATTCATTCCTTTCGATGTTATGATATAGACCCCTTGCTAACGGTGGGAGGGGTATATGTGCCCCTATTAGCCAGTGTGTGCCTGCCATAAAGCCGAGCAGCCCTGGTTCAATAAGCTACTAGATGGCCAGTGTCTAGTTGCCCAGCCTGGGTTACCTGGGATAGCTCTGTTGAGTGAAAGCTGGACGTAAAACTAACCAACCAGCCTGCCAAACATGAACTGAGAATTGCTACGCTTAATGTAGGTTCACTGAAAGGACGCAGCTTGGAAATGGATGACATGATGATACAGAGGAGGCTGGACATCCTATGTATCCAGGAGATGAGTTGGAAGGACAGTGCAGCAAAGCCACTTGGCTTGGGATCCAGACTTTACTACTCAGGTAGGGGACAGGCTAGCAATGGAGTAGGAATTGTGGTGAGAGAGACTTCAAAAGGCAGTGAGGGATATCTTCAGAATTAATGACAGACTCATGGCAATCAGACTCGAGTGTAATGATAGGGCAGTATTCATAATCTCAGCCTATACCCCACAGCAGGGTTGTGATAGTGAGGAAAAGAGTGCATTCAGACAGCAGTTGCAGGTCCTACTAGATAAAGCAAGACAACATGAATTGTTGTTGATAATGGATAACTTGAATGCACATATCAGAATAGACAGAACAGGATATGAGGACTGCCTTGGTCCACATGGGTGGGGCAACAGGAATAAAGAAGGAGAAGCCATTCTAGACTTCTGTCTGGCAAATGGCTTGATAGTAGCCAACACATGGTTCAGAAAGAGAGACAGTCACAAGATCACATACAAGAGTAGCCAACATGCAACTCAGGTAGACTTCCTCCTAGTAAGGAAAAAGCACTGGGGTAGAATCCATGATTGCAAAGTCATCCCCAGTGAAATAGTCGGACCACAGCATAAACCAGTAGTTGCCACAATCAGCTGCAAACAGTGGTCAGAGAAGACTCTAAGGTCAACAGAGACCAGGCTGAAGACCTGGAAGTTGACTGTAGAGAAAGTACAGCACTTCAAGGAATTACTAAGGGCTCTAGCACCCCAAGAAGAGGAGGAAATAGGTGGAGTTGAAGGAGAGTGGCAGCACCTAAAAATGGCATGTATTAGGATTACAGAAAAGATATGTGGCCAAGCCAGGTATAGAAATAAGGTACATAAGGAAAGCTGGTGGTGGAAGGCAGGAGTCCAGGAAGTCATCAAAAGAAAGAAGGAATGCAGGAAGAAGTGGGAGATTGAAAAGACTGACCAAGCTAGGAAGGACTACTGGTTGGCTAACAAAGAAACTAAGAAAAAAGTTGCAATAGCAAAGAATAGGGCATCAGAGGCACTCTATCAGCTTCTGGAAAGTGACTCAGTAAGTGGCACAAAGAAACTATACCAGGTTGCAAAGCAAAGACAGAAAGATAAAGAAGATAGTCAGACACTCTTCATAAGGGATGCCTGCAACAACTTGAATAGGGGATCCCCAGCTTCCAGTTTTTATTGAGATTATATGAAGTTTTAGAGTTGCTGGTGATCGCTGTGTAGTTCTCCCAAGCCAAAAACTGAAGAAATACTGATTCAAGGGAGCAAGAGCATGAAGTAACTGTTTCTGGCTGTGATATGTCAGAAGCAGTAAATAGTTTAATCAAGATAAATGTGAAAATGTGAGAAACGATATATAAAAAATAATATTTGGTGGATTTTTGCATTAAAAAAAATAAAAGTACCAGAACTGGCCTGTTATTCTCCATGGAGGTCATATGGCAAAATTGTCATTCTTAAATTTGATGGTGTATAGAAGCATTGCAAACAAGTGAAAATGTACAGCAGAAAACACAGCTTTTAATATCAGTCAAGTTTAATTTTGACACCATGTTGTACATGTATAATAAAAAAATATAAATTGTCAAGCAAATGTGTAACAGGTCTCAGACATGAAACACCTTCATCAAGAAGCTTTACAGCAGATTAACCCTAAGGGCAGGAGTGGTCCTTGGACAAAGCAAGAGTCTTTTTGTGACCGATACTTATATGGGGTATCACAACAGATCTCCACTCTTAAATTCACCACGTGAGAATGAAAAACATATAAAAAATGTTTTGCAAGTGGTCAAATTTCCCTGATGTAAGTATCTTAGAGAAAGTATCATTTCATGGCATATTACAGTCTTGGTCATGAAATGCAAATCCTGCTAATCACACATTATTGATCCCACATAAGTGTGGGCCATTGCTAGTGTGTCATACAGAAACCTGAAACCCCACAGGATTACATGACTCATATCAATTAGTAGACTTAACGCCCCTTGGTGACACATACTTTTCTTTCAACACAGAAATAATTAGCACGAAACAGAAAGAAGTGTTAACCATAAAAAACGAACATGTGCATTATCATTGCACATCACAGTAGATGTGTCTGGAAAGTCTATCGGTCTATATTATGTGTGTATATATTTAAATGTTATACTTACTGTGAAGTCAGACAGAGGAAGGGTTCAAGTCTGCATAGTCAATGTCACATTCATCATACCAAGGGGATAAGGAATTTGAATTTATAATCATAAGGAAAAATAAGGTTTTGAATTAAAAATAAATGTTATAATGTATTACTGCAGTCACAAGGTCCAAGAAGGAAGTAGCTTCCAGAAATATATATCTATATCTATCTACTTATATCTCTATAGATATAGATATATATAAAATATATTCAGCAGATTATATTATTGAGCAGTAGATAGAAGATTAGAGGCAGATATGAGGACGCATATTTTCATGTGGATAGGACTGCACACTTGTAGCAACCTTATAAGTGGATTCATTTATATATATATTTAGATATTGCTATAGTTATGCATATATATATATATATATATATATATATATATATATATATATATATGTATATATGTATACCAAGTCTAAAACTGCCATTTCTCTGAGTATTCCCTTTTCATTGAAGTATCAGAATCTCTGAGCTGGTATATGTACATTCAGGCCTGGAGTGGGCTTTCCCCACCTTGTAAAGTGTCCATGCAAAAAACAACTTAAAAGGAAAATACTGATGTTCTATTCTCCCTGTTCAATTATTTTATTTTATTTTTGTAATTTCAAGGTGTGCCCTTATATGTCTTGGAATTACAATAGGGAGCCAATCTCAACATATCCCTCACCCCTGGAGCAAATTTTGACTACATGTCTAGCAAATTATCAATCTTGCTTCCTTAATGGTAAACCTAGATAATCTGACGGATGCCCTCATATTCTCCATTGCTCTATATTGTGTTGCCTTCCTTGAGGCTTGAGGAATCTTTTCAATATAATTTTTTGGCCAAGCTTTTAATAGTCTGTACAGTGATTGCCAAGTGCTTACCTATAAGGCTCTGAACATAAATGGGTATACTGTAAGGTTGTTATATGTTCATAGGGCTAGGCCATCTGTCTGCAGACTGTTCAATCCTAACCAAAAACCTTTATTCTGAAGGTTTTTTCCAGCCACAGGGAGGGCAAGACAAGATAGCCTGGGAGAGAATTTGAGGCCACTCATTCAGCAGTCCAGGCTTACCTTGAAGGTGCCAAGGATGCTCTTATGCTTGACATGCATTGTAAGTTGATTCTAGAGTGAGCGATATGTTGAGATATGAATCTATCACAACAATGTGTCCTATTTACCTGTTGATGAATTTATAGTTCCTTTAATCAGGTATCTTTCATACCATTTGTTCCATAAAGGAATAGGTGGTAAAATAGGATTAGAGTTTTTGTGGCTTGAAAGACTACAGATATATCTACACAGAGGAGTTTTTAAGACACTGAGTACAAAGAAAGGGCTGCCAGTCTATCCTAACTAAGATTTTTGAGGTCACTTATGTTTTTAATTATGATTCCCAGTGGTCTCTCAGGCTGATTTATATGTTTCAACAAAGACATGCCAAAAGGTGCATTATATTGAAAAAACAGATCCAATAAGAGATACCTAAAAGTGAATAAAGACAACGTTGAATCTAGCAGAGATGCCTTTGGAAATTATATGAGCCAGATAGGATTCCAAAACTACTGCAGAAGTAAGATGGTCAAACCATAAGGAATTATCAGCAAGGGTGCTTTTATCCCTTACAACACTCTGATTTATGGGATGTGTCATATATATGGTACACAAAAATGTCTTCATTACCAAAATGAACTGTGCTACATTTTTTTACATTTAATTTGAGACCATTGTCCTCTTATGCCCTGTTACTATGGCCTAACCTGCTCCAACACAACAACAGTGGTGGGGTCAGTAGTAACACTCAATTTGCAGTCATCTGCAAACACTGATAATCACAGACCAGGAGCTTTGTCCTGAGGGAAATAAAATAATAAATAAGAGAGAGGGGCTCATCATGTGGTCTGTGGTAGAATGCTAGTAACTTTTTCCTAGTGTACTGCGGCGCACCTCACCTCTATCTAGTTCTATCTAACAACCTGTTGATTATCCACTGCACAATCCACTATCCAGCTTATAATATAATAATAAATGCTGTGCATGAAGATTATGGTCTTAGCCAGGTCCAGATATGCGTTATGTACTGCATGGTGCTATCCACTGAGTCAGTGACTTTTTCAAAGACATTAATGAGGTTAAAGAGGCAGGACTCAGCTTTGACAAAGATGAATTGATGAAGAGATTTAGGATAAGATTAAGATCAATGAGAGATAAATGAGCTCTGAGATAACATTTTCCATCACTTTATACAAATGGGTATAGGTTGTGGAGGGATACGTGCATGTGATTACAATGTGATAACCATTGCAGCATCACATCCAGGAGCATGGAAAAGTGGAAAAGCAAAGCTAAATTAAAAGCTTAACAGTTTTAATTTTGGCTTGCACATTATCAGATTGGTATACTATCAGGACCCATGGTATAGATCTTAGTGTTTGAGACAGCTGACATTTGACAGAATTTGACAGATGAGTGGCTGGAGTTTAAAGGATGTGGCTGGGAGTTTGTGGTATGTGACAGTGGTGGAGAGTAACCAAATTTGTCAGACATTTGCATAGAATTTGTCAGATAGAATATTAGCTATTTCTACAGTTTTGATTTCACCTTATTATTATTATTTTGGATTAGCTCTGAACATTCTTGGTTGTGAGCTCTAGCGTTTCTCTTATGTTCAAGATAGATTTTCCCTTTTTTTTTTTTTTAGTGGCTCTTTACCATTTTTTACATCAGCACCATTTTTTCAACAGGGGATTAGGGTGTCAAGAGACCACCACCACTCCCACACCTCACACCTTCTTTTACACACCTTCTTTACCTCTTTGATGGACATTCTTGTTTTCTCTTCCTGTCTTCCTGTCTCTCTCAAATCCTCTTCACCACTTCATATTCCTGCTCTACTTTCACTGCCCAGGTTTCTGTACCATATAGTACTACTGGTCACACAAATGATTTGCACACCATACTTTTCAGCTTCTTTTTGCATCTTTCTGTCACACACACACTCTGACATGTCCTATGATTGTATCCATTATTTTGCCTGCTATTTCGTTTTTTATCTTCTTCTCATTTCCCTTATCTGCTGCCATGACGGTAGTCTTGTCTGCTCTTCCCATGTGCCTTCAGTTTTGCATTTGATTCATTCATTTGCTATCATTCCTGTTCAGAGTTTGCTTACAGTGCCACATCATCTGCATATAGCAGCTTTATTCCTCTGTCCTCTCCGACCTGTTTGCTGTTGTGTCACCAGTATACATCACCAGTATGAACTGCAGTGGACTCAGAGGTGAATGCTAATGCACTCCCACCCTGGATGCCTCTGTGAGAACAAACATTGTTAATTCATGTGTCACTAGGGCATTGTACATTGTCTGCACTAATATGTTTCCAGGACTTTAAACCATCATAGGACTGCCCAAATCAGCTTGCATGTAACTCTGTCATATGCTTTCTCCAAGTCTAGAAATTCCTAGCTTGTTTTTTTCTTTCATCTTTAGCTTCATCTCCACTGTCTGTCTCATTGCAAACATCA
The DNA here is from genome assembly GCF_019279795.1 of Protopterus annectens. Lineage (NCBI taxonomy): Eukaryota > Metazoa > Chordata > Ceratodontiformes > Protopteridae > Protopterus > Protopterus annectens. Next base: position 1,274,889,651 of record NC_056735.1, read on the forward strand.
GGCAGATAGAATGTTATCTTTTATAAGCATTAAGCAACTTATTTCTCTTGATACATAATGTATATGTACATGTATCCCACTTCTGGGATTTGTTTTTACCCTTCTCATATTTGGTATGGATAGAGGCTGCCTTATCAATACAACTAGTTAAACAGGAATAGAAGACAGAGGCAGAAGCATTTACTTTAGCAAAGGGATCCATCAGATGATTACAGCAGAATTTATTTGGGTCATCAAGTAAAAAAGAAGGGTTTGCTTTCAACAAGTCCCTCAACACAGATATTTACAGAAGTGTCACATGTTTTAAAAGAAAAGGTCACTAATTCATAGTGTGATTTAACAAAATGGGATGATATACATGGAGATTTATTTATTTATTTATTTATTTATTTACTGATATTTGATTACCAGGAAAGTCTGACTAAGTAGGAGTCCATTTTCAGCAGAGGCTAGGGGAGAAAACTCCAAAGTATTACAAACACATTTCAAGAATAATAACTTTATGATTTTCAAAAATAATAAAAAACATATACAATTTAAACAGTAATACCAAATCAGACATAATATGACATTGGTTAAAATAGATACAACTTATATGACATTATTTAATAGAGAAATTTTAGCCAGTTAAGAGAAATTAAAAGTAAAATAGCATGTATAACAAGTATTCATACTTGTGAAGCAATAAAGGACATTGAGGCATCTAGGAGAATAGCTGACTCTTTGAAAAAAAAAATTAGAATTTTTAAACTCATGGAAGTATTAGGCATGCAGACCATTAGAAGTCTAGGTTATCCATTTTAGCAACAGGTAGTTGAAGTCTCCCAGTTGAAATCTGTTGGTTTTAATGGAATTTCAGCTGAGACGTTACGATACCTGTCATGTTCAGAAGAGAACATTGAGGGTGTTCTATTTCTACCTATGAAATGGTAATTAAGCTTGTTTATGGTGAATTGCACATGTTAGAAATTCAAATGTGGCAACCTGCAGAATCTGTTGAGGGGTAATATCCCTGAAAAGGACTTATATCTTCCACTATTGGCAGTAAGTCTGAAGATGTGATAGACAGTCAACCCAAAAGCAGAGGGATTGCTCTGAAGCCATCTCTCTGTAAATGCATGTTTTAATTTCTCCAAGTCATTTGGGTTTCTAATACCATGATAGGAGTGGACCCCGTTCCTAAGTCAAAGTATGATTAAAGTTCATGAAATTAGTATTGTTTCACTCTTTGATGTTAGCCAAAAGTACTCTTTGCAGCACCTGCAATGTGCCCAGTAATGACTCCTTCTGCAATTCATATGGAGTTACATATATTGCTAACACATCTAAGTATAATTCTAAATTCTTTTTGATAAGACCCATTGCTCCTACTGCTATTGGAACTGTCTGTATATCCTTCTCCTACATTGTCCTTGTTTCTGCCTGCAAATCCTGGTATTTTATGACTTTGTCTCTTCGTACATAAGGCACTGTAATCAGTGGGTGTAGCAGTTTCACTGATCAATGCTACTTTTATCTTCTTTTCATGGACTACTATATCTGGTTTTCTCGTATCTATTTTTTTTGAACTGCTGGTAATGAGTGAAACCATGTGATATAAACGTCATCACTTTCTATAATGCTTTGTGTCTCATGTTTCCAATAATATCCCCAATGCAAAAGTCTGGTCACGTTATCATTCAGTATACAGTCCTTCTGCCACTAGTGTATCACACCCAGCAACAATATGTGCTGCTGTTTCCAATTCTGTTTTACAAAACCTGCATTTGTCTGTTTCTCCCACATGTTCAATGGACTTTGCAAACCAACGTGCATGTAGTCCACTATCTTGGGCCGCCAATATTAACCTTACATCTGGTTTTCCAATTAAGAGCTTTTCTTAATTTTGTTTCAATTTTTCTGGCAACTACTTCATTTGATTTCATATCCTGTACATTTGAATTTCTTATTCTTTCTTTTACTTCTTCTGTCCTTTCAGCATCTTTATGTTCCACAGGATCTTCATACATATTTCTCAAAAATGTGTCTTATTTCTTCTTTTTTTGCGTGTGTGTGGTGTTTCAATTCCTTTTGCCTTGTTTCCTAATTCTCTGTAAAACTTTTTTGGGGTCATCAATAAATTGTTTATTTTTTACTTTTTCTTTATATTTATCTGCATATCTTATATGTGTTTCTGCCTGTGCTATCTTTACTTTACTATTCGAAATAGTGCACGCTAGATCCTGATCTGTTCTGATACTGAGCATTGCTTTTATCACATCTAAGTATTTTTATTGATCTGTTCCCTCTTCTGTACTCTTCTAACAGTGACACTTGTCTTAATTGCTTTATAGTTTTCTTTATTCGATACTTCCATGATGACATTTGATTTCTCACCTTCCTTTCCCTTACTGCCCTGTGTTTTTGTGGTGAGACTGTATCTGTTATTAATTTAGCTGCACAGTAATATATCCTATTTACTTCTGTTCATAGAATTTCTATGAACAGTCCTGATTACTGTGTTTACTAGTTTTATCAAACTTCTAACATTTTGGGTCTTATTGACTTTCCGTAGTCTGTTTCTTCCATTAATCTTAGTACGTCTGTTCATCTCTGTTAAGTCAAGCAACTCTCCCCTTTCATCATTTTCTTCTAAACAGAGAGCACATTGTTCTCCATTTCCTCTGGGCATTCTAAAGAAAGTTACAGAGCATCTTCCTGTGCCATATTCTCTTCAGTTTCATCCTGTATTGCCCATTGCTCTTTCATATGAGAACTCACTGAAATATCACTCCACAACATTGACTGCATCACAGTTGCTACAGTTTCTTTTTCCTTCCCTTGCTGTGCAGTACCAGCTGAATGTTTATACTGGTTTCCAGCTGAAGGCTCCAAAGTATCCTCAAAAGGCAAATGATCAGATGTTTCCCGCTCCACTTAATTTGGGGATTCATTATTCTATCCTGCTGTGGTGTTATCAAAGTTAGATTTTCTACATTAAATCTTTCACTTTGCAGTTATCCATAACCTCAGCTTCTATTTCATTAACTTCTCCATTACAAATCCTCTTTTCTACTTTCCCTCTTTGTTTTCTTATTGTTTGCATTGTAAAATTTTTCATATTTGGATACCTTTGCCTGTGTTTCTCTTACACTGGTGCTCCTCTTTTTGTATTGATTAGTTTTGCTTTCTCCTTTGCATGAATATTGTTCCATATTAAATCTCTTTTTTCCCATGTCCATATTTCTTCTACAGATGTCTCCTGCTCTGCCTGTTTCTCCTTACTTGGGGCTTCATTGTTCTATCATGCTGTGATATAACTTCTTCACTAAATCCTTCACTCTGCAGGTATTCCATAACTTCAACTTCTATTTTTTTTATTTCTGCTTTACTAATCTTCTAGATCATCCCTAGCAAACCAGAAAGGCTTATCAGCCATTTCATTCCAAGCTGACACTTACTGAACCCCTCAAGAATGAGTCTAGCTGCATGGCCAATTATTAAAGCCAATTATCTTGTCTTTGAAACTCCTCAACTTTCTGGTTGATGGTAAAATACCACCCAAGATCGATGCTTTTTCCACCCTCAGACACATGCATAGCAAGCTCAACCATATTCTTCTGCAAGTCCCCCTGGGTAGAGTGTTAAAGGTCGTTCACCCCACATGGACAACTATCAGAGCATAATCATATTTGTCAGGATGGAGTGAGTGAAGAGCCCTTGATGCTGCCCAGAGCCTGACACCAGAATGACAGCACACTGACACCATTTTCTTATCCAGCCTGGTGAGGGTGGCATCTGTATACCTAACAGTACTCATCTATAAATAAAACATTATCATGGTTAGATGTTATCTCAGTGAATTATAAAGTTTAGGGGTCTGCTCCCTTGTGACTCTTAGAAGTATGTGTACTGGCTGTGGGTGTGAAGGTGAAGGTGGGTGTGTTGCTGTGTGAACTAATGTCTGACGTTTCTTACTCTTTAGCCTGAGATGCATAGGCAGTGTTCTGTTAACAATTTAAGTGCCAGCTGGTTTGGTGGAAATGCTCTGTGATTTATGTATATATGTGTTGTGCTTACCAAATGCCTTCTGAGGTGAGAAAGCAGTCTTCATGTTAAGTAAATTCTTATACCTCTCACATATGTAATCATTGTGAGCAATAAAGACTTTCCAATTAGCATGAAGCAGTTACTACACTGTGTCAAAACATGTAGCGATCAGGCTGGGTATAGATAGAGCAAACGCTGACCGAGATTCCATACTGGCTATTGAAAGATGTATAAAAATAAAAGATAGCTTAATAACTTACTCTTAGTATAAGACAGTGGGGATAACTGACTAGACTAGGAAAAGATAATAATATTGAGATATGATTAAGGAATACAAGAAGCTATGACTGCTTTATTATTCACAAGTACAAAAAAGAAAAAAGAAAAGCAAACTAAAGCTAATGTAGAAATTACAGAAATATGTATGCTCAATAAGGTAATCAGTAGCAAAAAGCACATTTAAATCAAACACCTTTAACCAGTACTGTGGTCTTTAACAAGTAAAACCAATGGGTGACAGTCTAACCCAATGGATTTGGGTCCAGTCACTGTAATAGGTCCAGATAATCTAAGTGAGTTATTTCAAGTGCAGTAATTGTAAAAAAAAAAAAAAAAAAACAGTTTCAGTTCACTATCATTTTAGTAGTCAGCTAGGTACTAAAAGTATATCATCTAGGTAACCCTGTACTCTGTAGTATAGTGCTGTAGAACAATAGCTTTAAATGCTGTAACACTGCGGTAATCAGTAACAAGCAGAAATGCAACATCAGTGATTAATAAGTGCAATTAGTATCTGAGATAATACACATATTTTTTTCATGTAGTTACAAGCAAAACTGCAGTATTATCTTAGATATTATCAGTAGTGAACAATACCAAGGAATAATGCACAATAGTGCAGCATCATTTAAACTTAATAACACTGCAGTTAGCAAATCAGAAGTATGACACCAACAAGGTCTAATAATGCAATATTATTTAAACTTAATAAACCAACTGTCAGAAGAATTAAAGGGAGGTGGGGAAGTGCTGTTTAGTAATGTACTGGTAGTGAGAAGATTACCTCCAGTTTAAGTGGGTATTTACATATTTCACAAGGGGTTTCTGACACAGGTAAAGGATATTGGTAAAGAAGAATCAGTTGCTACTTCCTGAAGGTCCCAAAGGCCGATTGGCTAGCAGCAAATGAGGTTAAAGCTGAGTGTAATCCCAAGTTAACAGTGGAAGGTGCATAACAAGGGGTTGGAATAAGTCGGGTGAGTAAGGAAGTAAGCCCTTACTGCTAAAATCTGAGGTATTTACACAACAGGAGATCAAATCTGAGATACCTACTGCTGTAGTCATTTATTTATTTTATTTATTGATATTTGAGTACCGGGAAAGTCTGAATGGATAGAAGCCCATTTTCAGGAAAGACCCAGGGAAAAAAAATGTTCCAAAATATATTCATATACTCATTTCTCACTCACTTTCTATCTTACAAGTTGCATCCAACTCTTAGAGTAACTTCTGAAGTTTTCAAGGCAAAGGGGGAAACTGAAGTAGGTTGCTAGGTCTTTCTTTCAGGAAAAAGAAAAAAATGTACATGTTCAAGACACAGTATTAGTAGTTAAGATACTGACAGTGGTTTAATTAATTAATTAATAGTCACTACTGCACTGTGTATATGTACACAATATTGTAAAAGGGCTAGTAATGGCAGAACATTGTGATTATATCTATAAGAACTATAATGTATGGAGGCCACAGAAAAGAGCTTTATATGCAAATTCAGTAGTGTTGGTTGGTACCAAGGAACAGACAATCCAGCAAGGACTACTATAAATGAAACAACAGACAGCTTGGTGAAAAATGCTAAACACACGAGTCTAGCAGAATGCAATATGATGTGATTAATGTGATTAAAACATTAAGACACAGAAATATAGAAGGTAGCTTAATGCATAAAATCAGAAGATAACAAGCAATCAAAGAAGGAATAGTGCAAGCGCAAAAACAGACAAAGGGTAGGGAATAGAACTACAAAGCACAGAACCTCCCTAAGCCACTTAACAACCACAGGACAGAGACCCAAACCTTAATGCACGTAATAGTGGGGCAGGCCAGGTTTACAAATGAAGACAAATAAGCTGGTGGTCTTGTAGCTGTCTGGGCACTTGAACAATGAATGTGCAGTAAACTTGAAAATGTAATTACAGTATAGTGCCAAAGTGTTATAAACAGAAGATGGTACAGCAAGGAGTGGTGGTATAAGTATAGGGAAACCAACAGAGGAAAGTAGTCAGTCAGTACAATCAGTGACAGTACAACAAAGAGCAGTAGTACATATGGGATTATTTTTTACCTAAAGGGCGACTATGAGCAGAAACTCTTTTTTTATCATGTCTTATCATATTCATATATATATATATATATATATATATATATATATATATATATATGGGTCTACTTCAGTAGACAGAAATATCACTTACCCAAAACTCATATAACTGAGATGAAAAAGCTGACTGCATGAAAACACTGACATCCAGATAAGTAAATGCTTGGCAATCCTGAAAAAAATAACAAAACTGAATGAAAGCAAACCCACCAATCTGGGGAGACTTGCCCTCCATACCTCTCTATGTGGGGGGCTGTACCCCCCACACCCCCACTAACTAAATATACCAACTCCAAGATCACACTACCATGGTGGTAAGGGGCAAAGTTAACAGGATGGACAAGCCTGTACTTACCTTGTGTGGTTAATCGGTGTTCCGGGATGTCGGAGTGCTCGTGCTGTTGGCCTTTTTGTCTTGGTTATATGAGTTTCAGGTAAGTGATATTTCAATGTACTGAAGTAGATACATATATATATATATATATATATATATATATACACACACATACATGCGTCTGTGTCAGCTGATCAAGGTTTCTAGTGGTCAAGACCCTATGATCAAGTTTCCAAAAACTTGAACTTCAAAAAAAAACACAAAAAAACTGAAAAATCTACCATTTTTTACATTTTTACACCTCACATCACCCTGCAAATTATATATATATATATATATATATATATATATATATATATATATATATATATATATATATATATATATATATATAAACTCCAAGATCACAGTACAGTGAGGAAAAGGGTAAATTTGCCAATCTGCATTGTACCGCTATCTCCATTCAAAAGCTTTGAGTTTTCAAAAACTCAATCATATGGCCTCGACCATATGAATTCCGAGTTTCTGAAAACTTGATCAACTGATAGGAATCCACACACACACACACACACACACACACACACACACACACACACACACACACACACACACACACACACACACATATATATATATATATATATATATATATATACACACACACATACACAAACACATATATATATATATATATATATATATATATATATATATATATATATGTGTGTGTGTGTGTGTGTGTGTGTGTGTGTGTGTGTGTGTGTAACAAATACAGCCTTACCTAGTCATGTCCCAGCTGGAAAATAGCACTGAAAAGTCCTTTCCTCCTTCTTCAGATATTGGGTAATGTGGCATTGTGCACCTCACCAAAAGGAGTACCAAATCATGAAATGCTTCTGAATTTGAATTTGGAAGTTTAAATAACCAATCAAGACACTCACTCAGGAGCCAAAAAAATGTTGGCTACCCCTTCGCTTACCATGTTTAAACAGGAAAAATAACTCCAAACATTTAAACTAGGGTAGTGACTACAAGTCCAAGGGATCCAAAATCAGCTTTATCACATGAACAATTTACATTAAAATCAATTTTCTTCTACACATTTAAACATTTTTATAAATGAATTTGTGGCCTTTATTATGATTGTCAGCTGTGGAACAGTCTATGTTTTGTTTTGTTTAGTGGTCTACCATATCTGGGGAATTTAAAAGGGCTGTTTACATTGGACACCTACTCATTTTCTTGGGTCAGTTTTTACTGTACTACAGCTTTGACTGGAGGCACAATTTTAGGAATATCTCACTACAGATCTTCATATTTGTTTTTTTTTTTTAAATTTCTGTCTTTTATAAGGACTGTTTGTAACATGTTCAATTCTGACAGGTATGTGGCCAGCATCTGATATTAATACAACTGACTTATAGGTCATTTATACTGTGTAATAAGTAATAAATGCTATTGGTGCAATGAGAGAGATTAAAGTTGATTATTTTTTACATAAAGGGTGAATATGAGCAGCAACTTTTCTTATCATATCTTGTTTTAATATTCAGAGTAATACAACCTCAGTCATGTATGATAAGTAGTTATTACCTATTTTTACTTTGTTCTACCACAGAACAAATCACCTCATTGGATGGTCATAACTAATGTGCAAATTCAATAACGCTTACACACATCTTTTCCATGTGTGCATCGTGGTGCAATGCCTGCATGGGTGCAGTGAGTTTTAGATTCAGTAAACTCTGTGTAGTGGCACGCAATCACTCGCATTCACACGCAATAAAGGAAACTTTCATGGAATGCACATTTCAGCATAAGTAGCTGAAATATATGCTAATGAAGGGAAACAACATGGTGGAGCTATCCAACAACCTTCAACAGAACCATGTAGACTCCATGTCTGTGTTGGTAGTGTACAATGAAGCAAGGGCATGTAAAAGTCTAGAAATATGGACAGAATATCCATGAAGAGGTAACAACACACATGTAATGGGTGATGTATACACTGTGGATGTCCAAAAGCATCGGGGGGGTGTCAAAATAGTATACATTTGAAATATTTTTTTACTACATGTTTGAGTAGTGCACTGCTTGCTGCAAAAGGTTTTAAATATGAATAACAGAAATGTCATTGAAAACAGGAGTATAATGTAGTGTCACTATAGGTATAATCAACAAACAATTGCCAAAGCAAAGTCTTCACGGATAAAACACCAATCAGGTGTAATGAATAAAAAACTTTATTCACGAAAAGTTGAGCGCTTTTGTCAGTACACAATACAATACAACCAACTTCTTCAGAACAACAACAACAATAAAAGTTGTTTAATTTATGACTGTTAAACAGGAAATTAGGAATCAGGAAGTCCAACCCCTTCAATAAAACAATCAATTAATTAATTAATTAATTCATTAATTAATTAAATAATTAAAAATAGTGTAGGATAAAACAATTAATTAGTTAAAAATTAAAAATGGTGTACAAGTGCAAACAGAGCAAGTGAAACAAGCAAACAAGTCTAAGAATTAATCATATGCTCTAAGTTTTAAAATACTTATAACAGACGTATATTCATTCAAACCAGGTAGGTCCATTGAATTCAAGCATAGCTGCCATAATAATTCTTTAGATTCTAACAGCGAGTGGGACCACCATATAGGTTGATGTTAAGTTGATTCAAGACAGCAAATTTAAAGGAAATAAAATTCAGGCACACCAATGTCTGTTTAAATAGTTTGTGTTTCTATTTCTAATGCCATTTATATGCTCATAAATACGCCTTTTAAAAATGTGGTCAGTTTTGCCAATGTAATAACACTTACAAGTAGAGCACACAGCAATATAAACTGTTTATGAGAAGTTGCAATCACATTCACCTCTCAACTTAATCATTAGACTACCAAATCTAATATTAATGCTCTCAGCATCTAAAATGTAGCTGCATTGTTTGCACCTACCACACTTCCTCGTTCCTTTCTTAGATTTCGAATTGACTTGTAATGGAGCTTCACTACGTCTCTTAAACACTATCCTGGGGAAATCATCCACTAAATCTGCAGTGTCATGATCTGCTTTAAACACCGACCAATATTTATTAATTATCTGCCTAATATTTGGCGCAAAAGGGTGATATTCCAAAACCAAACTTCTGGACCTGTCAGTTGCCTTTCTGGAAGAAACAGAAATGTCTGATTGAAACAAAATGGGACTAAAAAAACCTATTCTATTAGACAAAACTTCCGACCTAATTTCAGAAACAAAATCAGAAGAGTAGCCCCTTTCTCTAAACATGTCAGCTAGGCGCTCACCCTCCTTTGTACTGACAAAAGCAATCAACTTTTCATGAATAAAGTAAGTTATTCATTACACCTGGTTTGTGTTTTATCCATGAAGACTTCACTTTAGCAAATGTTTGCTGTTTTTTCCTGGTTTCAGTTTTTATTGCTTGAACAATACATACAACAATACCCTGCCCTGTGTCTTTAAAGTAGTGCTCACGTGCTGTTGCCCAGATCACATAGCTACTAACCATATAGGCTCCAGGCTGTCAGCATGGATATTATGTAGATGAGTGCAAAAAACTATGATTTGTTGAATCACAAAAAGCAGGTACTGTGTAGGGCTGTTCACTTTGTGTAAGCTCCTACACAGTGTTTATGTTTCCCATAGATGTCAGTGATATCAGGGTGGTGTGTGAGGTAACTCTGTTCTTTTTTGGGGTGTAATGCACATGGTTGTGTAGTGCACTGCTTCGCAGAACTGGTTATGGCGATGCATACCTTGTTTGCATGACCAGACCACCCACATCTCAGACATGAGCTATAAGCTCCATGGAGTGTGTGATAGCTATGTAGCACTATAGTACAAATAACATCCAAAAATAGAAACTGGATGCATTCAATCAATATTGCTGAGCACTGTAGGGCAGTGTGCAAACCTGGTAAGTTGGGCTGCACTCTGCTCATATCCTCCACTTATAAGACTTTGTATAACTATTCCTGTGGCACCAGGTATTAGGTATGGGACTGGTGTGCAGATGGTCCCTTGCTCAAGTACAGGCATGGCAAATTTTCTGATACTTTTCTAACATTGCAGCTTATAAACACGAAGTGTAGGTAGCATTACTTACTGTTTTCTGACAACAGGGATAAAAATATAAAGTTTTACATGCCTTACCTTAGTTATGCACAGTTGCACTATGCTGCATGCCAGTGCACAAAGTTCTCTACTGTGTACTGAAGCAGGACCTTTAAATCATGTTAATTGTATCCTAAGAAGGTGAATTCCATCTTAATTAGCCAATCTCACATGGTGGACTTGCTCAAGAAATTTATAAAGTATGCATACAGCCTACATTCCTATCAGCCAAATGGAACCAAAATAGATCGCACCAACCAAGCCAGATCACAATTGATGATAACCTAAGGTTTGACACCCACATCTCCCTCACCATCAAAAAAGCCCACTCCAAACTTGTCACCCTTTACAGAATTAAACCTTACCTTACAGACAACGCCAGACTAGCCACTGCCTGCACACATCTACTCTCCACCCTCCTCTATGGCTCACTAGTATTTACAAACATTCGTAAATCTGACCTAAATAATCTGGAATCATGCTACAACAAAATCATCAAGTTTTCCACAGGCCACCCTTACAGAACCCACCACTGCTCTGTACTCTTCCAACTTAAATGATTAGAACTACCTAACCTTCTGACATTTAACCAACTGTCCATAGCCCACAATATAATTCACAAACCTAAAAACTGCCCAGCACTCACCAATATAGTCCAACCCAACAGCAATCTTAGAGCTCTAAGATCCTCAAATAAACTATTGTTAAACATTACCCAAACCCACAACACACAGAGCACCAGCTTCTTTTCCCATAAAATTGCCAAACTGTAGAACACTCTTCCTCAACCTATGGCCAGAAGCCCCAGCACTCATGAGTTTAAAAACCTCCTTAAGGAACATCTAGCAAAACACTGGCTCTGCTCCTGCCATACTCCTGGTTAAGCTACCTACTACCCCCTTACATTACCCTAAACTAGCTCATTCTCACAGCTACAACTATTAACTGATGAAGGCCATCTTGTTTCTACACTTGGTTTCAGTTATCAATGTATACATACATAGTGCTTTGTCTTTAACTGTTATGTAGACTGCATTTCTCTATCTTGCAATTACTTTATCACTGTTCTCAGTATTAACTCATGCAACCAGCTTTTATCACTAACTCTGCCATTTTTTGTTAAATTTGTTAATTTATTTGTTAATCATTTGCTAATTATTGTTATATAACTAATTTCTTTACTGACTTGCTTTGTACATTGTTGATTAATACGTGTTCAATTTGATTGTTTAATACTGTCTATTTCATGTATGGAGCTTTTCTCCCCAGGCCTCTGCTGAAAATGGGTCTCATGCCTAGTCGGACATTACCCGGTAAACAAACAAACAAAATAAATAAATAAAATAAAAATTCTGATTTTCCCTCGATACTTCAAGAGCATTGGAGTAGAGACCTGGAAATTTTAAGTGAGCTAATGCTAGAGGCTGCTGCAGCTATTCTACATCTGCACTTGCTAGAGGCTGAAGTCAGTGCTGCTGCTGACAATAGGCCTAGCATGAGAAGGAGAAGAGTGTTCAGGTCCAGGGTAACCTTCCAGGAGCTACATGAGCTGGAGATTGTAGAGCACTACAGGGTGGACAGGGACATACTTCAGGAACTTTATGAGCTCTGCAGCCCTCTACTCAGATCCAAAGCCAACCAAGGGGAACCCATCCCAGTGGAAACTAAGGTATGTGTAGCCCTTAGGATATTATCTACAGGTACTTTTCAAAGACCGACTGGGGACATGATGTGGGTGTCACAGGCATCAACATCAAGTATACTCTGCCAGTTCCTGGAGGCTATGCTCCTACATGCCAGTGAGCACATATAATTTCCCCTTACCCCCGATGAGAGGGCCAGCAATATGCAAAAGTTCTACCATATAGTGCACTACCCTGAAGTACTGGGTACCATAGATTGCACTGATGTACACATCAAGGCACCACCTGGTGAGCAGGGTAGAATCTACATTAACTACAGGGGATACCACTCTATCAACTGCCAAGTTGTGTGCAATGCCCAGGAGATTATCTTAAATGTGTGTGCTGGCAACCCTGACAGTTATCACAACTCCCATATCTGGCACACATCATAGCTGTAACAGATGTTTGCTAGGGTGGACATCCCACAGGCCCATTTACTGGGGGATCCTGACTATGCCCTGGACCCATGGATGATGACACCCATCAGAAATGCACACCCACCCACAGAAGACTACCATAATGAGGCACACACACAAACTAGGAACATCATAGTGTATGTGTTTGGGCTTCTGAAGTCATGGTTCCAGTGCCTAGTTATATCCTGTGGAGCCTGTGGAAACAACTGCAGCAGGAGCAGCAAGGGGAAGGGACAGATGCCTAGGTCACCACAGTCACAGTCACAGGAGGACTCAGAGGTGGAACCCCCAGATGCTGTCCCTGTGAGCAAATGTAGACATGCTCAGTATGCTCTTGCTTTGGTTAAGAGACAATGCATAGCACATTCACTGACCACTTAGGGACCATGGGACTACTACCTTTCTCTTGTTCAGATACATACATTAAAAATGATGCAAGGCAACTCACACAACCTGTGCATATACCTGTACTGGCTGCGTACTGCTTGCATCAGACAGAATCAGCCCTGAGCTACAGTTGTGTCAACTGCTGCATTTGTGAGGTAGGTCCTTAGCCTACAAACCTACACTGTAGTCTTGTGAAGTATTATGACATATCCTTTGTATTTATGGACTTGGTACAGTATGCAAGTAAAAAGTGCTGTGTTTGTACAGAAAATCAAGTAACATCTGACTACTGACATTATTTTACTAGTATGTGTCCATTTATAAGTAGTAGGCCTTATGCATGAAACCTTCATACAGTCCAATTGCACCAGATTACTGGTGCATCATTCAAGACAGAAGTTAGAAAGTAAGGCTACACATTGCAGTTTCTGACTTCATATTTTTCTGTATCCTATCAGTATATGTGGTTTGTTACCCCATCCCCCAAAACAATGGTGTCCCCTTGTAAATAGCATAACAGTAACTCATCTATGCTGCCCACAAACCCACAGTAAATGGGTGTGTCACAATTATTATCTCCCACATTTCCAGGAGAATACCGTAGATTTGATCATACATTGTATGTGTCAGGTAACTCATGTATAGCAGTGTACATTGTTATTTAGTAGTTGTATGATGAATGACTCCTGTTCTGGCAAGCTGCTTCTGCAGCCAAAATGACTAGGAGAACCATCCTGTCTGATGAAGCTGTAATGGTGTTGAAGGTTTGAATCCTGGTATAGGTAGAGGTTTTGGATGTGTACTAGCAATAGGTTGTGTTTAACAGAGTGTCACTCTGTGTCCCATACTGTTATCAACTTTGTCTTGTCTTAATTCTACATTTTTGCAATGCGCCGCATGTTTAAAACCTTTTTGATAAGGCTTAGGTAGTTTGCGCTGAGGGCAGCAGTTCATAAACAGTGAAGAAGAAATAGGATTTATGTCTCACCACCAACCACACATACACCGGATACATTCAATCAATGCCGTTAGTAATCAGGAAATCTTGGCCTGGATTAGAGATAGGACTGGGCTGTAGTAGCAGGTATATATTATATAACAGTAAAACTCAGATGTGAGCAATGTGCCTCAAGTCTGCACACTGCTTACTGATGCACAAAGAGTATAAAAAAGGCAAAGGTGCATGCGTATATACTTACTTAACCATAGCAGAAATCCAATGCCCTACATACCAATTTAGCTCTTTGAGTAGGAAATCAGGATAAAGCAACAAATAATGGGGGAACAAAGGCCCAAAAATAGAGACACTTTTCAAATATTGCACTTACAAACTTAGCAAGGTGATAGATTAACAGGCGTTGTATTTCCATGAATTGTCTGTAGGATGCAATGTGTGAAATTCAAATGTCTGCCATTATTTACTGACCTCATTTCTCAATTATTTGTCATAGATTTACCAGAAAACCACAATATTGTGTGAAACAGACTACAAATATGAGTCAAACATCTGGACATTATGGGAAAATTTGGACAGCTGAGAGGTATGGCGCCCTATGGTGCCCTGTCATTCTCAGATACCATTTCTCCCCTAAGACTACATGTAGAAATGTTGCAAACTGAGGGCACAGTATAAGTATATGAACATATATTGACAAGCCATCCATTTGTTTCCCCACCAGCAATGACACCAACAAACACAACAACCCTGGGTCACCTTGAGTTTTCCACTCATCTATCATACCCTGTACAAGCTGTACTATATAATGTTGTCTCCTACATGGAGAGGGCCAATAGATGGTGCTCACAGGCTTGCTTATCCAAATACAAAGAGACAGACTCAATAAGGGTATTGTTTTCACACAACTATGCTACTAAACAGTATTCATCTGCTAGGCTACTAGCCTCAGATGACACTATGAGGCAATGTGACTATGCAGGCCTCCCAAGCTGCTGTCAAACACATGGCTTGGTTATGTCATGTAGTATAAGTTCACCTGCAGTCCTACATCAATCAGATTTGCAGTGTGGCATATGCATTAAGTACTCTGATCTGTAGTCTGTAAACTTAGATAAGTAGGGGAGTTTAATCTGAGTCTATATTAGCAAATCGAAAAACCCTTTAACCGAATATCTAAACGTCGACACCTATAACGCGGACCGCAAAAATCCCGAACGCACTAAACAGCGAAAAATAAAACCAGGAACTGTCATAGTCGGCCAACCCCACCACCTGCTACATACTATCTACCCAAACAGAATAAATAAACCACATACATACACTAAGCAAACCCTACTTCTAACCTAAAGTAAAGCACCAAAACCCTACTTCTAATGCTACACTAAACCCCACAAACAAAACTAACTATGCACTATCCTTGACCCTTCCCTAACCCTAAGGTCCGTAACTACCGCACATTTCCCCTACAGACATACAACCAAAACAAATAAATAATATACATACATACAGCTAAATAAAACCCTACTTCTAACACTACACTAAATCTTACATACATTACCTATCTATTAACTTACCTTAACCCACATCCTAACCCTAAAGTCATATCTATAGCACAACATTACCTATCTATTAACTTACCTTAACCCGCATCCTAACCCTAAAGTCCTGTCTATCGCACACTTACCTTATGGAGCTATACCGCAGACGGGCCAACCATTACTCTTCGACATTTCCATTTTTGCTGTTTCGGACGTTCGGCGTTTCCGTATTCCGCGCAGTATGTGTCACTCTTTCCATATTCGTGATTATGGTCTTTCGCTCTGCTAATAGGAACCCGTCTAATCTCACTGCAGTCAAAGTGTGTGTGTGTGTGTGTGTGTGTGTGTGTGTGTGTGTGTGTGTGTGTGTGTGTGTGTGTGTGTGTGTGTGTATAAACAAAAGTGGAAGTGCTTATCCCAATCTGACTTCACAAATGGCATGGTGTCCATTGTTTTGATGCTTGCATAAACATGCAGTTGAGACAGGCCACCAACCTCTTGTCCTCCACGTGGTCTGCTGATGCTATCTACCATAAGATCATCTACAGTCCTGTTAAAATGAGACTTTTGCTGTGGTGCATGTGTTGGGAACTCTGACCTGTAGTCTGTAAACTTAGATAGCTAGAGATTCTAATCTCACGCCAGTCAACTGTGTGTGTGTGTGTGTGTGTGTGTGTGTGTGTGTGTGTGTGTGTGTGTGTGTGTGTGTGTGTGTGTGTGTGTGTGTATGAACAAAAGTAGAAGTGTGTATCCCAATCTGGCTTCACAAATGGCATGGTTTTGCACTGTTTTGGTGCTTGCACACACAGTCAAGGCAGTCCTCCAACCTCCAGTCCCCCACTTGTGTAGATGTCACTTCCTCCTTTATAACACAGACAACAGTGACATTACTGTTATTGTATGTACAAACATCATGACATCTGTTTGTAATAGTGATGTACAGCTTGTCACATTAGATCACATAAGAGTCCCCGTGGACTATGTTTTTTGTAGATGATATTGTGGTCTGAATTGAGAGTAAGGTACCGGAGTATGAGACCATAGGGAGGTAGAGATATGCTTTACAGAAGAGAGGAATGAAGGTCAGCAGGACTAAGACAGAGTATATGTGTGTGACTGATTGGGAGGATACAGTAATGGTTAGAATGCAGAGAGTACAGCTGGCAAAGGCATATGATGTGAAATACTCTGAACCAATAGTTCACAGTAATGGTGAGTGTGAAAAACAGGTGTAGAAGAGAGAGCATGTATGGTGGAGTGTGTGGAGAAGAGTGCAAGGAGTGATCTTTCGCAGATGGGTACCAATAACACTGACATGGAGGGTCTACAAGATGGTAGTGAGACCAGCTATGTCATATGGGTCACAGATGCTGCCACTGAAAAAAGGCAGGAGTCATAACAGGTGCTGGCAGAGTACCAGATGTTATGGTTTGCATTGTGTGGGCTAAGGATGGACAGGAGTATTAACATATATTACAGAGTCAGCTCAGCTTGTCCAGTTTGAAGATGAAGACAGAGTGGAGGGATTGTGTTGGCTTGGACATGTGCTGAGGAGTGATGCTGGGTATAATGGAGGAAGGATGCTAAGGATGTAGCTGCCACGTAAGAGGAAAATAGGAAGGACTATGATAAGGTGTATGGATGTTTTGACAGAGGACATGCAGATGGTTGATCTGACAGAGCAAGATGCAGAGGATGGTTAGACATGGAAGTAGAACATCTCCTATAGCAAGCCCAAATGATATTGTCCAAAAGAATTGGTAGAAAAAGATGACATCTCTATTTGGAGAAAACCCATCTGTACACTTGCGGTATGAGTGTATAGTAGGAATATCTAATTGACGGTTACTGTGCCTGGACTCAGTCTGGGCTTTAACTCTGTGTCTTTATATTACCTGCTCTTGATTGTGTGCAGAGGCTGTAATACTTTGCCTCATACATGCATAAATATCATTACACTTGCTTTCAGATACAATCATCTGCTGTAACAGAGCAGATCTAGCTGTCAGAACCTCTGCTGCACAACAGGCAGCAATTTATCCACTTACCTATCAATAACAGAGGTATCGATCCACCTATTGAAGGATATCATAATGTACTAGTACATAATGATAGATTAGTCACCTGAAAATGGAAGTCAGATAACGTATATACCTCTCCTGTTTGCATTCTCTATGCAGATACTAGATACAAACCTCTCATTATCAACTATCATTTCTCCTCTGTTTCCCTTGCTAGCATTGTTGACATGATTCCCTGACTCAGTGCAGATAATGCCTCCTGTGCACTGAATAGCCTGTATCTGCTACACCACTGAATTACAAATTTCAGCAGATCCATGTATAGTAGGGATTGGGATTCGGTGATCTCTAGCTTCCAGATGGGTAACACTTGAAAGGTTGCCTGCTCACACACCTTGACTCCTACTCATAATATGCACTCAGTAGAAACCATCATTTGCAGAGGTACTCCACACAAACCAGCATAAACAGCAGACACATCCTAAACACAATCAGGTTACAAGCAGACAATACACATCAGACATATCATCACCACTGTCTCGCCATAGAAGTGCTCAAGGCATGTATCCCAATGGTTCTCATAATAGGTGACTGTATAGTGAGATATACAGATGCACCACTCAACAGCTTAAACAAGGATATGTTAAGTGTCAGCTGTGTGGCAGACATAGTCATCACAGCACACATGCAATCAAGTCTCTAAATAACAAGTCCCACTCTTATTCCAGCATAATTCAACTTGGATTGCACAACTTGAGATATGGCTATATGAAATATATGAACCCAGACATGATTGAGCTATCTAAAATTGTTTCCATGCCAGGTATGTCCCTGTGTTTGAGCAGTATTATACCCTCACCTAGGATGATACCACTATATAAAGAACAACAGTTTCAACTTGCCTAAGTTTCTAGTGTCGTAGTATGATGATACAGTACTTGTCAGTGTGGGATGACATGGTGGACAGAGCACACTGTTTTGCCAGATATAAACAACTTGACTGCACCATAATCCCATTATTAGGCAATGCCACATCAGCAGAACAACCTATTTGAAAATGTAGTACACCTCCAACAAAGTGAGGGACATGATGCTAATCCCTAGGAGTTCACATCGGAAGCCTCACTCTCTGTAAACACTCTTTGCAGTGAAGATGTTGATGTTGCTGCAGACACAAAAACCTGGTCCAAGCCAGCTGTAAGTACTTTGTGCTTGCAAGGCTACAATGCCTTCCAAACATCCACACAGTAAATGTTGTATCTATTTACATTGAAGATCAGTATGCCTCAAGACTGTTTAGAGAAGATAACTATATGCAGTTATTCTATATCCAGCCTACTGTGGATAGGAAACCACTTCCTGTTATCACCATTAGTAGGTCACCATCCATAAATACAGAAGGCCACACAGGCTATATATTACTACATGGGACAATTAAAGTACAGCAAAACAACCCAGGCATGGGTGAGTGAAATTACAGTCATTGACTGGGATAATTACAGGACAATAAACTCACCTGCACAATATTACCTGAAGTTTGTGAACTGAAATGCCATGGAAGAAAGAGTGCAACACCCCACAAGGTTATCTCATATTCCAGACCTGTACCTCAACAATATGAGTGAACAATGTAATGGCACATGTGTAGTGCCTGCACTGTTAATCCAACCATAAAGGTCCTACGTTTAGAAGTAGATATAGCTACTGAGCTCCCTAAAAGAGGAGTCAGGTTCACAATCATCATCCAAGATAACTACAGACTCCTAAGGGATGGTCTAAAATACTTCCAAAACACAGTTTCCATAAAGGTCATTGACACCTATAGTACCATACTCCCTGATGCCCTGTCTACACATCTACATAAATCCATGCGCACAGCCATGCCTGATAGGCTCAAAGTTCTTCTGGAAAATACAAACTATACCAGTGTATATCTGTCATAGCTATATTATGCAGTAAGTAAAAGAAGCTTTTGTTTACAAATACAACTTTGAGAAATCAGGGGTGGAAGGCCACTCTCCTCAATGTATACATCCAAATAGGACACCTTCACGAACCCACAGAAAGCAACCATGCTAAGACATTACACAACAAAATATCCAACAATAACCAGAGGGCTTTATTCATGTATATCGGCAAAATGATATAACTCGGATGTATTTAGATCAGATTGTGTATGATAGTGCACACACTGACCCAGTGTAACTTCCAAACCTGCTGACATGTTTGGCTGAACAGTGTCCCCCCTGCCACCACCACACCTAGTACAAACCATGTGCGCAACATCACCTCTGAGCTGTGGTATCTACAAAGTCAAAATGATCACTGCTCTCTCCAAGACTAGGAGCACAGTCATCATGGGATCAGATGGCATTCTGACCTGTGTTTTTCATGTGCTTCAACAGTGAGCTACTCTCCTAGGCACCATATTCAACCACAGTCGGAATACTGCTATTGTCCACAATGAATGAAATACAGTGACCATTTCCATCCACAACTGGCAAAATACAAATGTAATTATAGAACCATAATTTTATGCAACCTCTGCCTTAAGGCAATGGATACAATTTGCATGCATCTCAGACACAGGGGAAATAGGTGGCCACTAAACACTAGATATGTTCTAGTTTGGTGTTCCAAAGGGTATCCTGTGGCTGCAAAACCTGGTTGGATTCAAGACTGTGAACAGAGACATAGAACACATCAGAGCTGTGCACACATCCTATTGTACCTCAGCCATGACCTTCATTACAATCCAGAATTTGTCCTCAGTGGGAAACTAAGGGGAATATAAAATCCTATATTATCATTTGGTTTGCAAATGAGATCACAGACCAACATCATTCAATCACAGTCTGATACTTCACTTCAAGCAGAAGACCTATCACCTGTGTGGTAACAGCAACTCCACCATCAAGTCACAATTTTATTATAAAAGCAAAGCTTTCAGGTAAAGACCGTTTCTCAATGCTAACATTATACAAGGACATTTAACAATTTAAATAAGAGCAATCAAGTATCACATGACCATAGCCAGCAAATCATATGACACTACTAATTAAAACCAAGAAAATTATAAAGAACTAGCATCATTTTAATGATTTTGTTGCTGTATTTTTACTAATACTGGTTTAATACTCACACAATTATTAAGATCAGGTTCAAAATCTGCATGTAACCTATGAATCCACTCATATTCTCTACTTTCAAGATGATTATTTAGATCACCCTTCTACTCCCTTTCAAAACAACATCTATTACCCTAAACTTAAAGGAGTGAGCCTGACCATTGCATATAACATGCTTACTTAATGCATTTCTATCATTTTTTCTCTGAATGTCTGATTTGTGTTCTATAATTCATTTTCTCAAATTTCTAGTGGTTTTACCTATGTAAAATGATGAACATTTTATGCAGGTAGCAAGTAAGACCAAGTTAATACTATTACAAGTGGCTGAACAATGAAAAACATATTTTCTATTAGTTACAGGATGAATGAACACATTATTATTATGCTTCAAAATATCAGTACAGCAACTACAATCCAAACATCTAAAAGTTCCATATTTTATCCCTACTTGGTGTCTTTCATTAACTTTAAAATCTTTATAACACAACATTCTTCTCAAACTGTTAAGATTTCTGTAAGAGAAAAAGGGTTTACCATCTAAAATTGACCGTAATTCAGGTGATGCTAGCAGTATGACCCAGTTCTTCTGTATAATTCTCATAAGGTCTTTAGTCCTTATGTTAAAAGTAGTTACGTATCTAAGTTTATCATCATGTAACTTATTTTGGGTGATATCTTGCTCATTAGCTAAAAAATAGGCTTCAATGCATCTACCCTGCCTAATTTCACACTACGACAGACTTTAAGTACATCTATCTGATTATACCCACTACTTACAAACTCAGCAGCCATTTCATTCAGCTGTTCAGCAAATTTTAAGTCATCAATATTTAGCCTGCTGACCATGCCAAGCTGGGCTTTCATAATACCTGAAAAAACATGAAGTCCATGTAAACTCTGTTTATGCATATATCGACAGGCATGAATGCCTTTCTAAAAGATACTAGTTTCTATCCTACCCATTTTTTTATATAAATGTACATGCAAGAATACTATGTCGCTATCAGAGCATATCATTTTAAATTTTAAAAAATGGTGGTACTATCTAAATAAGAAATATATTCAGACAACTCACTTATGGTCCCATTCCAGATAAGAAATCAGTCATCCATGAATCTCAGCTAAAACTCAACCTTCTTGTTTAATGCATTTGTGTCACCATAAATACATTTTTTCCCATTGATGAAGAACCAAGTTGGCATATGTGTCAGCCACTGGTGTACCCATGGCAACACCTACTAACTGTAAGAATGGTTCATTATTAAAGAGCAAAACATTATTAGTTAATACAGTTTCGAGCAACGTACAAATATTTTCTATCTCCCTACTTCGCATAGATATTTCACTATTAAGAAAATCACGTATAGCTTCAATACCGTACTCATTTAGTATTACTGTGAACAGAGATGCAATAGCTAAGGTTACACACACATAACCACTTTTATCAAGATCCCTTTTACCACTCTTATAACAACCTTTCAATTTTCTTAAAAAATCTGAGGTGTCCTTAATTGCACTTGGACAACACTGTAAAAATTGACACAACTTTCTTTGTAAATAGATGGATATTGGCTCAGTTATCTAACCCCTCCTTGAGACAGTAGGTCTCAGTGGAGGGTTGGTAAGCAACTTATGTATCTTAGGAATACCATAAATTTGTGGTATTCTGGGACATGACACCATAAAATAATTAAATAATTCAATAGTGATGTCACCAGTTAATTGCAAATCATAAATGGTCATGTTCACTTGGGTAACAAGATTTTTAACATCTAAAAAAGTAATCTTTTTGAAGGAACTTTCATCCTACAATAGCGAACTTAAAGAGGCCGTATGGTCTGCATGTTTCATATTTACAGTGGCACCCCCCCCCTTATCAGCCTGTTTTATAACAATGTCCATATTTCCCTCTAAGCTTTTCAATGCCTCATGCTCACTGTAAGTCAAATTATAATATTTCCTTCTAACGTCACTAGCATACCGCACTCATCTCATTTTCACAAATATTATGGAATGCAGTTATAACAGGGTTACTGACTGGTTGTTAGCATTGAGAAAAGGTCTTTACCCAAAAGCTTTGCTTTTATAATAAAATTGTGACTTGACAGTGGAGTTGTTGCTTTCTATCTATTAGCTACTTTGTATATTACAGCTTTCACAGTATCAGCCTTCTTTGAGTACCTGTGTGGTAACAGACATGTCAGTACTGTGGCTTCTCATGTTTGACTATACATTTCAGAAGTCCTGAAAAAAGTAGAGGGTCTGTGGCACTGATGACTGCTGATAAAGCCATGGGTGTTACATGAACTTCACAGGAATCAATAAGCATACCCTGGAGTAATAATAAATGTACCTACTTATTATAAAATACCAACTTAACTGCCCCAGACTTGCCTGTGTCCCTTCCACAACATTCCACTCTCGCTTTAAAAAAAAAAAAAAAAAGGGCACCTGTCCCAAAAAAAAAAATGTTCCATACATAGCTCTCCATTTCACACACATGTCTACTTGACACTCATTTTGATTTGGTCCAGTTGAGTCCACAACACAATTATGTTATCACCCCTCTCTGTGGAGGTGACAGTCCAAATTCAGCTAATAAACTGTACATGTGTTCACTTGTTACTGTTGAAGAAATGGATATATATGGTTCTTTCCTACACCCTTCCTGCACATTCCTGCCATCCTTTCACTTTGTTTTTCCCTCTGCTTGCACCCCATTTCACCTTGTTCCTATCTTCCCCCATTTCTTTTCTTTAAAGGATCATTGCATGATGGTGCATGATGCTCTACCTGGACCTTCAGGTAGCTCTGCTCTGTTTACCGGCATCCAGTACTGAAGGCACTGACATGAAGCTAGAACAATCCTGTCATTAAGAGGGCTCACAGGGCTCTTGACCTCCCTAGGCCTGAAGGATAATCCCTCAGACAAATCATGATTATATTACACTAATAAGGAGCACATACTGCAGGCACCAAAGGAAGGCTGTCCTTTCCAGTTTTGTGACAGAAAAGTGCATCTGTTCCAAGATACTGTCAACAAAATCATAAGGAAAAAGAAGGTAAACATTTCTTCATGTGAGATCACTATGGTATAAGAACAATTATAGGCTTAACCTGCTTACATACCCTGCTGGGCTTGTAATAAAGTGTCAGTATCAGAATAAACCCTTCATTTCCTAGGGGTCTGCTGTTGAATACCTATACAGAGCATCTGTCACTGGTGACTGCTTCCAGAAATCTGTATTGCCTATAAACAACCCCACAATGGTGAGTGACAAAGAAATGGAAATATTTAACAGAATTTCTGGTCCATCCTCCCCCATCTTCAAAGCCTCAAGATGGCAAACAGGAAGTGCAAGTCAAGGGAACAGCAGATTTGCCAAGGAAGCAGCTAGCCAGGCAGTTATTTTATGCTGAGGTACTACTGAATAACCATTTCAGTACATCTTTACCAGAAGCCACTCAGGAGGACATAAGTACTTTGAATGACAAGGAACCCGTGGATGCAGTAGAAAGAATAACAACCAATTCTACCTCACATATTGTAATGGCCTTGAGGACTGAGAAAGTTATTAGCTTGATTAAGAATGAAAACTATTCCAAACTAAATAAACCCAAAAAAGGAGAATGGTCAAAATTCTTTAGGGATCATGTTTTATGATTTTATAGACAGTCATTTTTCAGTAATTGTGTTAATTGCTGTGTTGAAAGTATGTGGGATTGTGGTGCTAATATACTCAAATTACATTTATGCACTTTTGAGAGGTTTAACTGGCTATAAAGTTGCTAAAAAACTACTTTTCCATTACTTAGATAGCTTAATCTGCACATATTATTTTACACCGTTACATACAGAGCACATGGTTGCTTGTATTTTTCTTACCTGGGGATAATATAGTGTGTGCACACATTCTGCTAAGCCAACACTCTGCATTGGTTTTAGAGAGATGAGCAGTGGTACTCACTGAATATGCAAACTGCTAAGCAAGCCTACATGTTCAGCAGCACCTGATCATGTCCAGAACATCTGATAGTAGCCATGAACAGGTGCACAGAGGCACAAGCACACAATATAATCAATACAATATAATAAATACAATATAATTGTAAGCATGCAACCTCAGTAAGTGAGCACATGCAGACAGCACAAAACAAGGTAAGTAAAATTTGAATAATATAATTAAGAGTCAGGTAACTTAATAAGGAAAGTGTAGTTAGATATAAATAGAGCAGTGTACAAACAACAGTAATTAAATATATTTTTATCTAAGTGATCCTGTTCACTTTTAGGGACGCATACATAATTAAAAGGAAATGTTGACAAAGGATGTGAGAGTTACACAGCTACAGTGCATACCTCTCAACCACATTAAATTCCTTGGTATTTACCAGTTTTGAGGGTAAAATAAATGGGGGGCCATGAATTTCCAAGTGGCCCCTTTAATTCACAATTTTTTTAAAGCTGTGACTGATGTCATCAACCAGCAGCTTTGAGGCACCAGTAAGAGACATTGGGAGTCTGGGACTGTGTTTACAATGCATTAGCATGTTGCCATGATCCTGTTTGGATATGGTAAATGGAATATAGCAGGGCAGCAGTGTGCGCTGCAAGCCAAGCAGCAGTGAGCGAGTGAACTTAGTGTACTACAGTTTAAGTTTAATTAACTTAATTCTGCCAAGCGGCCAAGCCAAGCCCAAGTTGCTCAACTTACTTCTACAGACTGCAGTACAGAGTCTGGTCTGCACTCCCAATTCCAGGATAAAAAAATGTACTTTCTCTGATGGATCGAGTTCGACCTCTGGCTCCAGCTAAGTAAAAAAAGAACTTTCGTTGTTATGCCTTAAAGTTATTATCGTCTTATAGAAACTGTCTGGGGGTGTATGCATCGAAAGAAAACGGTAACGGTTATATAAATATCTGTAATAAGTGGCTACTGCTTATCACAACAGAATAACTGGTTATTGCGTTGTTGCTCTTGCTGTAAATACACCATCAGTGCTGAACATTAGAAATTCAAATTAAATAAGTTACTGAACTGATGTTATTTGTTCCAAATCCAGACTAGTTTTTGTTAAACCATTGATGTCCATTCCCCTGTTCCATTCAGTTTAAAATGTAAAAACAGCTGGTGAAGAGAAATGGAGGGTTAAGCCAGGAGGAACTTTTCTACCAGTGTGAGTACAGGGAATGCAAAAGCCCTGCTTGAGCTTTTTGTAAAATGTGTGTAAGGTAATCATTCAGTCTTACTTTTAGTTTAACTGCAGTTATTTACAGTTTGCATTTTATAGTCCAGTCACATGCTGTAATGATGATTTTTCTATAGCTGAGTGCTCAGTTTCCTTTTGTCTTTAATTTCATGTAAGTTTTTTTCTTTATAATTTATCTGTGACTTTGGTACATGTATTTGTCCCATTAAATATATGTGAAAGACAGTGTAGCCAAAGTAGAAATTCTCTCTGGTGTTTAGCATCAAGATTTTAGTTATTAAATCAAATGAGTATACATTTTAGAATTGTAACCTCCATTTTACCAGTTCAAGATAAGTTCTTTTTCTCTTAGTTATTACTTATACTTGCCACAATATTTCTCTAGCATTGTCTTAGCTGTTTATTAAGTTACCTTACTGAGATAAATCCAGTGCACAAAGTTTTATTTAAAACTACTTGTGTGAATGTTGAAACATTGGTAGAATCAATGGCAACTGATTATGACTATTATTATGCTTCATTGGGTTCAGTTATACATTTTTACGGTCTTTATGGCCTGTAAAAGAAAAACTGAGAGAGAGAGTTCCTGAGATAGCATAGGTGTGTGATTTACTTGGGAAGCAGAAAATTTTTACATTTTCCTATTCTAATAGTTTTAAACTAGTGGCAGTCCCATACATACCACAGTTTATGCACACTGCTTTCTCAATGACATCCCAATGAACTTAAAGGAAAAAAAAATCCTACTGAACTTTTTAATTGCACTTGACAACTTTAGTCATGTGTCTGTGTGTGTATATATGTGTGTGTGTGTGTGTGTGTGTGTGTGTGTGTGTGTGTGTGTGTGTGTGTGTGTGAGTGTGTGTGTGTGTGAAATTTTCCTTTTTATGGTTAGTTGACCTTTTGATATTAGGAGTGCACTATAGGAAATTAAACCCAGGGCTACAAGGTGATACACATTAGCAACTCATAGCCTTAACTGTCATTGTTCTGGGGTCAGTTTTTGTGTCCTGGTGTCATTGTATTAGTAGTGCTGCTACGTGATAGGCTACTAGTTTTGCTTCATTTACCACTTGTATTTTAAGTACTTAAGTATACAATTATCATTTTACTTGCATTGCTTATATATGAAATTAGGCATTCTAATTGCTAGTATGTATACATCCTTTTTAATTAGGTCCAACTTTCAAGTTCAAATGTTAATATAAATAAAACACCATTGTTCTGCTTATATTTTGTGTTTAATATTTTGTCTATTCTTCAATTTGCATTTAAAAGTTGGTATCCCACAATTCCATCGGAACGGGCAGAGTTACATAATTATGTATGCAAAATGTATGTAAATCAGTGTACAGATTTTTGGCCAGGTGTACCTACTTTTCATGGGCCTTTGTCCAGATTTTTGATAATTCCAGTTCGACAGGTATACTAAGTGTGATATATGTAAAATGTATTTAAAGTGCTGAGTTGAGATAGCAGAAACGTATAACTCAAAGTGGAAAGAGATGATGATGAAATGGGGGTGAGCTCAAGAAATAAGAAGAGACTGAGATTTAGGATACAGATCTTTAAGGAGAATAATAATAGCCATAAAGAATTGTATATTCATAAAGCAGTAGAAAGTATTCTTAGAACTAAGCCAACATGGGAATGGAGAAAGGAAATTCTGCTGTTAGGAATGACTGCACTTAGGGGTACAGAAAATAGTCAAAAGGGGGTGGAATTTACCAGAAAATATGGCAAAGGAACCAAGGTATTTGGAGAAAATAATTAGAGAGGAATAGATAATAGAATGAGAAGAGGCTAAGCTAGAGACCACCTTCCCTATCAAGAACTGATATCAGAGTGTAGGCAAGGAGAAAGGAATAGGAGGCTTCTAAGTGAAAGCCCAGCAGTGGTAGACTTTCTAGTAGAATCGAGAATAGAAGCTGCTGTTAAAAAAGGGGTAAATAGTAAAGCATATAAAATATTGCATAACTATAGGAATCACTCAGAGGAGGTTAGAAAAGAGTGGGAAGAGAGATTGGATAAGCAATTCACAAATAAACAATGGGAGGATATATGTATGGTGCCTAAATATGCAACAAGGTCTAGAATATAAAGGAGCTTTGCTTGGAAGTGTTTGCATGGGTATTTTTATACCCTGAGCAAACTCCAAAGAATTTTTGCTAAAGTAGATTGCAAATGGATGCATGATGGAGGAAAAAAGAGATAATTAGATAATTGGGAACATAGTCTTTGGGAGTGTAATGAGTTTGCACACTTGAAAAATTCCCTGCAGACTACTTGCTTAGGCATAGGGCCTTGCTGAGTTTAATTCTTGTGGCTGCCAAAAAAACACTTACTAGAAAATGGGAATCAAAGAGTAAACCAACCTTTCTTAAATATAGCAAGAGAGATAAAACAACTGGAACTGGGATCTTTAGAAAAGGGTAGGAGCAAGTTACATAAAAAATGGGAATTATGGGAACGATATATGGAAAATAATGTTTTGGAGAAGGAATGAGGTTTAAGGAAAGTAGTAATTGAATGAGCTATGTAATGTTCAGCTGATAATGACTGTATAGCATATTACACGTGTTGCATAATGTTTGCAACTGAAAATATGCCAATATGGTTTGTTTTCATTATATAAATGTACGGTTGCCTATGTCATAAGTGATCATTCAATAAAGATGTTTCTTGTAAAAACAAAAAGAACAGCAAGGAAGGTAGCTACATTAGTGGATATTGCATATACTGCAGTTATTGCATATCAGATGTGTATCCAGAGAGTTATATATTGTAACCAACAATATGCTGTAGTCCCCACTCATCGTGTAAAACAATAAAAGAACTCTACAGTTGTTGTTCGAAGCACTTCAGAAAAAGTCATTTTATTGTCATTTGTTGTCACTTGTAACCATACAAAGGCTACTGTAAAGCTTAAATAGTGTTAGCAAAGCATGTATTATATATTAATGTAAATTATACAATAGTTTATACATTTATAAAAATCTAATTGTACATTTTGCACTATACATTTCCAGAGGAATCATTAGGTTCGTAGGTTAGTACTAAGCTAACTGCCCTTGCGAGCCACTTTTAAGCCTAGCCAATCATCCCTTGTGATACTCAAACCATGCACCTTGTGGCCACCCTCCCAAATTATATTGAAAATGCAAATTATATTGAAAATGTCTAGGTTTACCCATATTGCAGGTGTATGGAACTAATCTGTTGTAATGTATACTGTGTAAGTGATCAAAGGAAATAAATTACATCCATATGACTGATGTTAGAACATATGTACAGGTTAAACAACTGTAAGGCTTTCAGTGCCTTATGTATATGAAGGGAACAATACTGATGTTGTTATGGTAGTGTACACAATGTTGAAATATTGAGAAGAATCACAGACTCATGTACAATCATTCCAGTAATGATATTGATATCGGTTGGGAGGGTGGCCTAATGGTTAAGGTGTTTGCCTTACAAACACAAGGTGCAGGGTTTGAGTCTCACAAGGGATAATTGGCTAGGCTTAAAAAATGGCTCGCAAGGGCAGTTAGCTTAGTACTAATATATGAACCTATGAATCTATGAACCTATGATATTAATTGATGAAAAAGCATTTGTTGCAGCAACCTGCATGTTGTGAATGATAAAATGTTTGTGACTGTTCATATAGCAAAATACAGAAGGGCATTACACATGCACAGAAGTGTCACATTGACTAGGATATTAACAGATTAATGATCTGACATACATATTAACAAATATGCAAACTTAAGGTTATGGTCATGTGACATATGTGAACATGCACATAAATAAAGTTACAAATCATGTGTATTCAGTCCCCCTGACAAATGAGTTGTGTGTGTATGAATGTCATTATGTATGTCACTATGAATAGGATGTAGATATGTGTACAGCACAAATGGATAGGTAGCCCAGGCAACACTTAAGCAAAACAAAATTACATACCAGTATAATGGTGTTAAAACATCAGCTCCGGGGAAATATATTAAATGTCAAGTTACAATTATATGAGTATGATCCATTTGTGTCAATGTAATCAATACTATGACATTATTCCTTCCTGGTGCAAGTGCCACTCTGTACATATTAATATAAAAAGTGTATCAAGGTACACGTGAATGCAGTATGCCAAATGTTGCAACTGATACTTAGCCTTGAAGTTAGCCTTGTTAAAACATTGATAATACCTGTATGACACTACAGTAACATACACCACATCCAAGTGAAACATGAAACATTACCATCTATCACTAGGTGACCTGTTGGCAATTTTACATTTCACATACACCAGCTATACAATGGCCTTTGACAAATGTTGTCATCTTCTGTGCATAGGTCAATAAGTGCATTGTATGGACCCTAGCAAAGCCAACTTTCCTGAGGCTAATTCTATTTGTTTTTGAAGAAAAACAACAAATGAGAACAACCATCTCAGCACATTTTTGGGTGAAATGGTGCATGTAATACATCATTATACTAAGCATGGTCATATGGAGGTGCAGCAAAGACTACAGTAATGTCAACTACGTAACAAAAAACAGAATAAAGTATCATAACACAAGTCCACTCACACTTTGTGATAATTTTACAGCATGGCACATATTAATAAATGATGAATAATGTGTCATATCCTTTAAGGCCCTGTAGCATAAAGAATTAATAAAATGTATACATAAATGTTTGTATGAAGTCATGTAATACAGATTATTATTTCTGGAGAGCTAAATAATGCCTGTGAACATTCATTGACATAATCAGCATTTACTTCCTGCCAGACTCAAACACATGTTAAGGTTAAATCTCACAGACAGGTTTATCAACCATTCACATCGTAGAAAGAGGCATATTTGATATGCATGAAGAACACACTTTAAGCGATTGCATCAGTATCCCATTGCAATGGTTATGGCTCTCCTAACATGAAGTGTGAGATCTATAAAAGTGGTGTTTTTTCTATAACCTATCTTTGGCTCAGTCATTCCTGTCTGTCATAATTGTCTGACAAACAGAACTTACTAGATTCAAACCCCTGATCATCATGCTTAACAACCTACAGAGTAGGTGTGGTAACTGCTTCTGCTACAGGAGAAAGCAAAGAAGTGTATTACAAAGAACGTACTTCAAGGTGTGAAGTAAGAAAGGCTTCTGATGCTCATTTATCTAAAATTCTGAGGGATCAAAAGGATGTAGTAATGTTATTGTTCACACAACTGTGATTTACCAATATCACTGTTAGTTGGCTAAGCCTCTCTTGACTGTCCATATTGTTATGCACATATACATTCCCAGATTTGAATCACTGCCTATCTGTGTACACATGATATACAATTCAATGTCAACTACGTGAGTCACAGGAGAACTCTCACTGCAAGCATCAGTGAACACATATTTGACTGATGTAAAATCCACTATGTGTTGAAAGGGATTTGTTTGAAATAAAACTGTGTGGAAATAAATTAGTGCAATGCCGTTTGTGTCATGTCAGTACACTTACATTATGTTGTCCTTTGCTGGAGTTCAACAGCTGCCTATGCAAATCCATAATCTACAGAACTGGATTAACTAAATGTGACACAGGTGAAGTCTTGCCACAACTTTGAGACAGAACATATTTTAAGGTATGACATTATAATTTTGGTTCAAAACAGTTGTTTGAGCTAAAC
Source organism: Protopterus annectens (assembly GCF_019279795.1). Classification (NCBI taxonomy): domain Eukaryota; kingdom Metazoa; phylum Chordata; order Ceratodontiformes; family Protopteridae; genus Protopterus; species Protopterus annectens. The sequence goes on from NC_056735.1 coordinate 1,274,921,566, forward strand.
ATAATGGAGGATCCCTCTCCTGCATAGCAGTATGCTGATATACACACACATACTATTCAGTGTCTGCTGGTTTCCAACACCTAACTATCTACCTATACAAGCTACATGCTTTTGTTTTGACTGCATGTGCCATAGCAGAAGTCTTACTACAAATGTGAAATAGGGTATATTTAAGGCATTACATCATATAATTGCTGCAAGGCATATGTGTGCCTTTAAATTGATGAAAAGAGTGGTATTGTCACAAAATATTGCATGGCAGTAAATGTACCCAGCCACTTGTGTTGCATAATGCAGTCATTCCTGTGACTATAGAAGCACAATCCATAGATAATCCTGGAATTAAACTCATGGCTTACTAAGGGAGCAAGCTACAGAACATTGTATTTTATCCACATGTAACAGAAAAAGGACTACTACCATGTCGAGATAAAGTATATTTCAACAAATGGTCTCATCTGTGTCTAATAAAGCAGTTGTCTATGTTAGAATGTAAAGAAAGTAGTGCAGTACAAAAACTATTTCATTCCCTAAAATTGACCCCTGCCTTTAATATCTTACAACCACTACATCTTAATCCGAACCTAAAAATGAATGGGATAATGCTAAACTTAGCTCAATTCCCTCTACTGAAGGACAAAACTATCATTGATATCCTTCCTTTTATGCACCTCTCGATATCAGATATCAGATCTAAGATGAATCTTCCCAAAAGGTGTACAATTATACTAAGACAAACCATGGATCTATCTCATATCTGTTAGATCACCCTTTGCTATCGGAAAAAGACATCTCTTCCTGCAAAGTGATTTGGAACCTTCTCCTCCAGAAAAAGGAAAATTATTTCAAACACTTACAAATTTATTATGTCTTTAAAAACCCAAAAGGAGCCTATATATTCTAGCTACTGGCTGAAACAAGATCCATCTATCTCACATGACCAAACTGTGAATGCCATTAAGACTGGCTACAACCTTATTCCCCTAAACAAGCTCAATTACACACAGTTGATGTTACTGAACAATGCTTATCTTACCCCTAATATTATTAATAAAATCCACCCCAATTCTTCTCCTCATTGCCAATTTTGCAATAATCAAAAGGAGGATCTCCTTCATATTTTTTTGGTGCTGTAAATGTTCATACAGGCTTTGGTGTGCCTTAAGGGTTCAGTTAGAAAAAATAGGCTATGAAAAATCTACTTTATCGTGGAAATTTACACTGTTACATATTCCCGCACCTGGAGTATCAAAGCTACAACTTAGAATTTTAATTTCCATCTTCATGTTAATAAAATATTACATTACTCTTAACTGGAAAAATAGACAATCACTTTCTTGGGAGGGCTTTAAGTTACTTGCAATTAATCATCTCAGGGCTCATAGGTATCTATTTCATAAACCAAATCAGAAGGATTATCTTAAAGAATATTGGAAGATGTTTTTTGATTATATTCTAAAATGAATGTAACTTTTAATAAAGTCAATTGTGTTATGGTTGGGCATGATGTAATTGTATATAGTTACATATGTATATTGATGTTGTTCATTACTATCTTGTGTTTTATCTATAAACAAATAAAAAGATTTAAAAAAAAAGAATGTAAAGAAAGTAGTGAAAGAGCCGTCTCTGACTATACATGCACAGATCAGATATATGGGTGTCACTATTCTTACCTACATGCACATTCACACACATTGATATAACTGAGTCTATGGAATAATGTCTGAGTTGGAAATAACTAACTATGCAGTAAAAAAACTGCAAAAAAAAACCTAGTCAAGCTAGAGTTCAAACTCCTGATACCTTAACTGTCCTGTAATGGAGGCACATGGGATATATGAAAATAAACCCTTAAGAACAGCAAACGCTTTAAGTAAAGAGCTTCTGAATGTCAATTACTTTTTTACTTTGTAGGTCTTTATGCTTTTTTCAGGATAATAAAGCCAAACTACTAACTGACCACATGCATGCTTTGATCTTTTTATTGAGTGCATAAGAACAGAATAACTGAATAGTTTGGCTTTACTTTAGAAGCACATGGTTATTAAATCCAACAGATTCCCATAAAGATAAAGGTGCCTGCAAAATATCCCAACTAACATTCAATCATCCAATCCAAAGTGTAAAAAGGTTCCACAGACAAACCATTCAGTAAAAAACTACAAGAAAAACCTAGACAAGCTAGAAATTTCACTATGTGATTCCTTAAACTTCCTGTAATGGAGGCCCATGGGATATATGGGATATATGCAAATGACCCCTTAAGGATAGCAAGTGTTTCAGTTACATGGCTTGTGAATGTCCATGACTTTTTTCACTTTTTAAACCTTTATGGTTTCATTCAGGCTAACAAAGCTAAACCTCACTAATTGTGGATATGCATGCTTCTGCCTTTACTGACTGCATCAGCACAACATAAGTGAATAGTTTGGCTATACTCAGAAACTCAGGGTCTTTAAACCCAGCTGATGCCCATAAAGATTAAGGTGCCTGCAAAATATCCCAACCAACAAAGAGTAAAAAGGTCACACAGACAAATTAACTGGATATTTTGCAGGCACTTTAATTTTTATGGGCATTGCAAGAAAAACCCAGCCAAGCTAGAGTTTTCACTGTGTGACAACGTATCCATGTCTTTCTGACATGTTACTGTCAGGTTTGTTATAATATTTCTGAAAGGCTCCGTACATGCCTCTCTATATCTCATCACTTGTGGACAAAGCCAAAAATTGTTGGCTGACAAAAGCCCAAAATCAGGAACATTTTTATAAATAATGACCTTATAAACTTACAAAGTTGGTAGAATAATAGATTTGTGTTAGCATGCATTTTCTGAATGATATAAAGTCTGAAACTCAAATGTATGGCATTACTTATTGACTTCAGTCCTCGATGATGTGCCAGAAAATCAAAAATGTTGTGATGAATGCACCAAAAATTATGATGCAAACATCTGGACATCCTTTGAAAATATGTACACTTGAGAGGTATTACTCTGTACAATAAAGCATTTCCAAAATGGAGCAAACAAGGTGAAGAGAAGCAGCACAATAAAAACATAAGGATGATAATGGTGGGTTAATAATATATGTAACCCACAGTTACAAATGCACTATTAATATGGAAAAACATTTGACAATGTCAACATACTTCTGGATGTAAACCCTTGACACTATGCAAAAAGCAGTCTACAGACATGAGCATTATCTCAGCACACCACGTAGGAGCTCAAGTATAAAATCATATATTTGAAAGAAGAGCAACACAGATTGAAGAAAGGTAAAACGTATGCATCAGGCATCATCACAGTAATGTCAATTGTAACATCCCATAAGGTGCACATTACATCCAGCAGCATAATAAATGCTATTAGTCTGGGTTCTTTTTAAAGTGAAGCAGGACTCGGTGCATTTGTGCGAAGATAACCATATTAATGTGGACAACGTGAAAAGTCAGTTACTGTCACTCAGCACTGGTGCATGATGGCAAGAATCATGCAAATACTGAGGACAAAATTTGAAGTGTTTTTTATAGTCCATCTCTGACCATATATACTATGTATGATTCTATTTTTTGACTAGATTAAATGTGTGAAAAAGGTTTTGATAGGACAGTAGTGAAAACAGGGACAATCTGAGGGTAAGACACAGGGGGAAGAATAAAGGAATGTGCAGGATGGTGGTGGGACAGCACCATAACTATCCATTTCTTCACAATATAAATGTATACTTGCAATCAGAATTTGATGATTGTGGACAGGCACCACATCAGGGCTGGGTGACAACAACAGAATAATGTATACGCAACTGGACCAGATCAAGTATGTCAACCAGGCACACAGGTGAAGCAGAGAGCTATATGTGACCATTTATTTTTAAGAGAAAACTGTTTGGGAATGTTTTTAGGATTAAGAGAATAAAGTAAGATGGCTAGGTTAGGTAGCAGGGTGTACTGGACAGACAAGGATGGTGATGGACACATAATGTAGGATATATGATGGACACTAGGTATGGGACATTGGAGGTACATCCATGTCCAACTACAGCACAGTCAGAATCTAGTCCTCACCCTCAGAGCTGTCATCATTGTCTCCAGTCACAGATCCCTTGGTCAGAATTGGATGTGGCTTTCACTTTCCAATTCAACACAGGGCTATTTCTACTCTGCCAGTTTGGGCACTGAGGCCCCTCTCCAGCCATGTCAGCTCCTGACAGATGGCAAAATCTCCTCCATTACTACTCCTGATGAGAAACACTGCACTATCAGCTGGGGCAGAGCTACCTAATGCAGTTGGAGCAGGTAGTGCAGGAGTTATGAAAGCAATGCTAACAGGGTGGGACCCAGATGTGCTGGGTGTCTGTGCAGCCCTGTGGAGGTATGGCAGACCTGAACACCAGTGGTCAGTCCAGCTCCCTGTGCTAATGGTCATTTGTGTTGCAGCAACAATGTTTCCACACAGAATTAAAAAAAGAAAGAGGTTTGCCAGTTCGATCCTCGGCTGGGGTGCCTTCTGTGCGGAGTCTGCATGTCCTCCCTGTGGTTGTGTGCATTTCTCCTGGTGCTCCAGTTTCCTGCCACATCCCAAAGACATGCTGTAGGTGGATTGGACACTCTAAATTGGCTATAAGCGTGAGTGTGTGCATGTGTGTGACTTCTGTGGAAGGTTGGGCACCGGGCTGGCAACTCGACACTGTAAAACTCCACTGCCAATTATGAGTGGACAGGTGATCCACTGTGGCGACCCCTAACTGGGAAAACCTAAAAGAAGAAGAAGGAGGGGTAAGGTTGGGGAACAGAAAACATGGATAATAACATCAATGCCATGTCAGATTATTATTTCAATACATAAGCAAATACAACACATAACTTTGCTACCCTCTGACACATCCAGATATGATGTGAAGGCATTAGTTTGTCATAAAATAAATTAATATCAGTGGTGTGATAAAAAATATGGAAATTTTTTTTGACTGTGGAAAATCAGATATATGCATTATAAGTAAATAAATTTAGATAAAAAATGGAATGTTTAATGTTATTTAATATTAAAGTAAATAACTTTTACATAGTATCTTGTAATAAAAGCTAATTGCTGCTACTGGAAATTGAACCCACACATAGCTAATTTGATTCACTTATTGCCTAATGCAATGACCAAGTGCTATTGGAAAAGGCATGTATGATTCATATAAAGGTTAGGTGTGCCTACTCAAGCTCATATGAACTCATGACTTGAAAACTATGATCTTGCTTACATTCACACCTGATTCATATTTACTTCGTGCCTCTCTGAGTTGAGCCAGTGTTTCCTGAATCACCTCTCTATTCTGAGCAATCATTTCAGCAGATGTACAATACAGAAAATAAACAAAAATTGAAGCATGATGAATAACTGTATTGGCTGGCAAATAATTGGCTGGTAATGACTCACTATACTTATATAATTCAGGAGTGTTTGGAGTCTTAAATTCAGACTCTGATCAGCTCAGGAGACCCTCCCTGCATCTCTTCATACCACTATAATAGTGATCACATTATTCGTCACTGTGTGGAATGCAAGTTGCACTGGAGATGGCTTTGGCCAAGCCATTCAAAGCCTCAACTTCATACTGAAACCTGGTATAGTCACCCTATCATTTTAGAGCTTGATAAACAGTGCCACAAAGACCCTGGACTCATCTTCAGACAACCTTTGGGCACCACCTTCGCTTGCAGTGTTTTTTGAGAGACTTGTAGAAAAATGTATCCGAACTGGCTCCCAATTCAGATCTCATATGTACCGGCCTGTGCACAATTATGCTTAGCCTTGCCTGCTGCATTAGCTCAATTGAAAGCACAAAAATGATTTGACAGGGAAATCAGTAATGAATGAAGGTCTGAAATATATGTAGAGACAACCCAAGTATAGCACCTCGGAACTGCAGAATATAGGACGTTGTCACTATAAATTATAAAACAACATAAAACTTAAGAGCTTTAATGCAAATCTGAAGAAGGCGAATAGTTGAAAGTGCTCATCTTTTGCTTTTATACAGAGTTTTACTGATATTATTTAAATGCATTAAAGTTCTTAAGTTTTATGTAGTTTTATAATTTATAGTGACAACATCCTATATTCTGCAGTTCAGTGGTGCTATACTTGGGTTATCTCTATGTGTGTTTGCTTTTACCAAGTTCGGTTTAAGTGTTCCTGTGTGATTTATTTTTTGGAAGGTTTGAAATATGGCTGTGAGACTTGGTCATGTGTGATGCTCACCATATTTATACTTGTTCCACTTTAAAATGTTGCTTTATAATGTTTGTTATAGTCACTGTTGTTTAGAGGTAAAATGTTATGACCTGGGACATAATGGTTTGGTGGAATATACAAAATACAAACTTTGACTAATAACACCAGGAAAGTGAACCCATGAGAAAATAAAATGGCTATAATGTTAAACATTCCTTATTAACTACCAATGTCACAGGGCAACTTACTTTTTTAAGTAGTAAGTTGAGGTGTAATAATTTCAACATGAGTGGAGATCTAATTAAGACAATGAGCTGATCGAAGGAAGGGCACTCAGCAAACTCGGAGCTACAATATATAACATTAAGTATCCTGTTTTTTGTTTATTTTGTTCTTTATTTCTTTGTTGTTTATAGCACTTTGTGTACTGTGTATTTTTTCTAGCTAGTTTCACTGTGTGTGAGGTATTAACTGAAAATTGTCCACTCTTATTAAGCATCTGTTGGGTTGTTTGTTTATGATAACTTGTTGCAGTTAAACTCTTTTTTTCTAGTGGCTCCTTTAGCTGTTTAAAACTTTCATTTAAAGGCTCACTGCTGCTTTTCAGCTGGGAGTAACATTTCTATTTGTTTCCCACCGCCCCTCCCTGTTGGTATAGTGTTTTTATAGTTGGTGGCTTTGCAGTTGCCCGCCCCTAGTGTAAATTTGATCTGGGACCCTCCTCCCAGTCTAGTGTCATTACCTCATTCTACCCAGTACAGGAGAGCATTTGAGAAGGCCAATCAGCTTAGTTTCTGCTACTCCTTTCTCTCTTCCCTTTCTCTCTTTACACTTAAAAAAAAAAAAAAAAAAAACATTATCTGCTTCTACTGTATTTGTGTTTTTTCCTACATTATTTTGCTTTTGCGTCATCTTAAAAGTACTCAATTGTATTTATTACTGCTTGGTGTAACTCATTGTATCATTGTAAGCCTTTTAGTTTAAGCACCTGGGCTTCAAACCAGTTTTACATTAGGAAGGTTTGTGGTCTGCACTGTAGTGGCAGAACAGGTAGCTTACATCCTTCTAAGTTGGGAACTGCTGATTGAGGGCTCAGTGTCTGTTATTCTAAAAGTGTATTAATTCTGGTTTAAGCACTTGGGCTTGAGGCCAGTTATTTTACATTAAGAGGGTTCGTGTTCTGCACTCTTGTGGGAGGAGAGGCTGGACTTTGTCCTTCTGAGCTGGGAATTTCTAGTTAAAGCTTATAGTGCCTATATATTTGAACTGCTTCTTACTGAAATTGGTACACTTCATTTGCTGTAGCATAGACTAGATCCAGGCCTGCTGAATCTAGCTTTGTTTGTATAACTTGAGCACTAATCCAGGCATTCTTTAAAGTATTCAGTTGTATTTATTACTGCTGGTAGTAACTTGATTAAAGTGTAGCTATCATTTCTAAGTCTTTTGGATTAAGCACTTGGGCTTCAGACCAGTTGTTTTACATTAGGAAGGTTTGTGGCCTGCACTGTGGTGGCAGGACAGGTAGCTTACATCCTTCTAAGTTGGGAACTGCTGATTGAGAGCTCAGTGTCTGTTATTCTAAAAGTGTATTAGTTCTGGTTTAAGCACTTGGGCTTCAGGCCAGTTATTTTACGTTAAGAAGGATTGCGGTCTGCACTCTTGTGGGAGGAGAGGCTGGACTCTGCCCTTCTGAGCAGGGAATTTCTGGTTAGAGGCTTATAGTGCCTGCATATTCTAACTGTTTCTTACTGAAATTGGTACACCTTGTTTGCTGTAGCATAGACTAGATACAGGCCTGCTGAATCTAGCTTTATTTGTATGCTTGTTGTTTGTTTATTTCCATGAAACGCTAATTCCACCTAAAACGCGGCCTTTTAGCACTTCTGTGGATCCCTTTGTGATATCTGCATTGCTTACTGTACTTATTTCCTTGTTTCACTTGAAAGAAAGTTACTGTTTGTCGTTTTTGCATTTAAGTTACCTGTAACACATTGCATTTAAGTTACCTGGCACTTGCTCACTAAAGCAATTATATAAGTCAGCTCTAAAAAATTAAAAGCACTACACCCTCGCAAACTCCCCTTGAGTACCTTGTTCCCCATTGGCCCTTTTTTCAATTATAAAGGAATTCCCAATACTATTCTAGCATGTCCAAAGGTCAGTTGTCAATCTCCTCTCCGGTCCAGCTGGTGAATCTGGGAATCTTGAGGCAATGTTACAACTGCCTCATGTACACAGACAACCCTCTCCTCCTCCCAACAAATTCCAACACATGTGAGAGATGCAACCATATAGCCAAACTGGGCTAAGCTCTCTCAACTCAGTACTGGCGTAACCAGTCAGGAGGAGAAGGAAACCACACTCACTACAATTCCAGTCTCACATAGACCTACCACGACAACAAACCAAACACATAAACACACAAAAACATACTCGGAGGCTCTAAATAAAAATCTGCCTAAGCAGCAGAGACCTCCAAAGCAGACACCCAAGCAACCGCTACCCCAAAACAAAACATGTGCAACACATAGCTCACAAAGCCAGTGTGCCGAACAGTCACAGCCCTTAAGGCTAAACAACACACCTGATACACTTGTAATAGGTGACTCTATCGTCAGGCACACTGACGTCCCGCTCACCAGGCTGAACAAGGAGAAGGTCACGGTGAGCTGCCTGTCGGACGCTAGGATCCGCCACATAACACAAGCACTCAGGTCACTCCAAGGCAAGTACAAATATGACTCAGTCATTGTCCATGCTGGTGTGAATGACATGAGACGTACCTCCCTGGGCTACATGAAAAGAGACATAGAGGAGCTCTCTGAGCATGTAGCCCAGGCCGGTATGACCCTGACCTTGAGTAGCATCTTACCCTCACCAAGAATGATGCCACAATATGAAGACAAGATGATCAATTTCAACAATTGGCTTAAGTGTTGGTGTCATTCAAAGGGGATCCAATGCCTGTCAGCCTGGGGTGACATGCTCGACAAGCCATGATGCTTCGCTAGGGACGGCTTGCACCTGTCACCCCTGGGCTTTCAGATATTGGCAAAGGCTCTTGCTACCCCATAGTGCCTTTTTTAGGCAAGGCTCAAAAGACAAACCCACCTCCATAGGTATCACAAGGGATAAGAAACTAAGAGTAATGCTACTCAACGCCAGAAGTCTAAACCTCAAGATGCACGCACTCGAAACTCTCCTTAGCATGGAGAACATCGATATCTGTGCAGTAACAGAAACCTGGTTCAAGGCTCCCGAGAGCACCCCAGCACTACCAGGTTATACCTCATACCATGCTTTTCGGCCCCAAAACTTGGACTGAACCACAAAAGGAGGGGGAGTATCAATATTTGTCAAAGATACCCACACCTCCAGGTTGGTGACACAGCACGAAGCATCAGAGACTATCCATGTGCAACTAACTGTGGGTAAAACTGCCTTCCAGTTTATAGCCTGCTACAGACCACCCTCCCAAACACAGGAACCCCACTTGGCCTTCCTGAAAATACTGGAAAATATGAAGGTCTCTCCAAACACCATTATATTGGGCGATTTCAACTACCCAAACATAGACTGGGAGCATTACTCTAGCTCCAACACCCTAGCCCAAAGGTTCCTAGAATTTATAAACTCAAATGCTATGGAACAACTTGTTACCACTCCCACAAGAGGGGAAAACATACTGGACCTGATCATCACCAACATGGGGACACTATGCTCCAGACCAGAAGTGTATCCCTCACTGGTAAGATCAGACCATAAACTAATCTCACTGGATATTCACATCCCGACCCCACCCCCTGCCCAGAAAACCACAGTGAAAAACTTCTCTAAAGCAAATTTCACACGCCTCAAAACCGAGGCAAAATCCTTCAAAGCCCCCGGGCCTGTGGAAAATCTGCCCAGACCGCAGAATCCTTTATAAACGCATTCTATGAACACCTTCAGGAATGCATGGATCATGCAATCCCAAATAAAACCAAGACCCAATCCCCCAAAGGCAGACGTCCTGTCTGGTGGACCCCAGCCATAAACAAACTATACAATAGAAGGAGGAAGCTACTACATGATAGAGCAAAATCCCAAAAAGGGAAGGCATCTCTGATCAGTATTAGCAAAAAACTACGAGCACTCATAAAATCGTCTAAGGCCAGCTTCGAGAGAAAAATTGCACAGGACACTAAGCATAATCACAAGGCTTTCTTTAGTTATGTTAGGAACCTGGGTGGGAATTCCCAGATATGCTCAGAATTAGTCCAAAATGACAAAAAATACACCGAGCCCACAGACATTGCCAACATCCTAGCTGACAGGTTCAGTGCAAACTTCTCCCCCCTCTCCCCACCAAAAGGACAAATATCTATCCCAACAGAGTGCTGCCCCCCTGACATCTCAGATGCTCAGGTAAGAGCCACCCTCTCCAAAGCAAAAACCACAGCATCAATGGGACGAAATGGTGTCCCGGGCTCGCCCTACATGAACTCCAAGAAGAGCTAAACCCAAACATAAAACTACTGTTCAATCTTAGCCTTACTACAGGATATGTACCCAAAGAGTGGCGTACAGCAACAGTGGTCCCTCTCCACAAAGGTGGTGCCTCAACGGATCCTGGAAACTATCGCCCCATAAGCCTGACTAGCTTGGTCTGCAAAGCTATGGAAAGGATCATCATGGACCTCATAAATAAAGATATTGGGGACCTACAGACGTTGGATCCTACCCAGTTTGGCTTTGTTAAGGGCAGATCCTGCCTCTTAAACCTGGTTGATTTCTTTGAAACAGTCACCAAGGCCATTGACGAGGGGAAGGTGGTCCACACAGCCTACCTGGACCTCGCAAAAGCCTTCGATACAATACCCCACTCGGGCATTATAGATAAGCTCACCAGCTTAAATATAAACCCCTATGTCACTAGATGGGTTGCAAACTGGCTCAAGGACAGAACCCACATGGTTAGAATTGCTGGAGCCATGTCAGACTCCAAACCAGTTACAAGTGGCGTCCCACAAGGCTCAGTCCTGGGACCTCTCTTGTTCGGTATATATTTCTCGTGGTACAGGCCAACACGGAAGGACTGTGGCTGACCAAGTTTGCAGATGACTGCAAACTGGGCGCCATAATCAACTCTCCAGCTGACACAAGCATCCTCCAAAAGGGCCTCATAGAAACAGACAACTGGTGCCAGAGCCATGGCCTCAAGCTAAATGCCAAAAGTGTATAGTCATCCCTTTGGCAAAACAAAGTGCCCACAAATTACCACATAGGTGGTAATCCATTAAGTACAGAAGAAGTCATTAGGGACCTGGGGACCCAAGTTGATAGCAATCGCATTTGGCAACCACGTGGCCAAAGTGGTTAGAAAAACATTTTATATAGCCCACCTAATCAGGAAGGGATACACATCTAGATCAGGGGAGGTCATCGTACCTCTTTACTCATCCCTCATCAGGCCCATAATTGAGTACAATGCCCCTTTTGGGATGTACCTTACCAGACACCTGCAGCAACTGGAAAGACCCCAAAAGTACCTCACCAAGAGGATCAAAGGGCTCAAACAGATGCCATATGCTGCCCGGTTAAAGAAACTCCAGCTCTACTCAGTGGCATACCGCCTGCTCAGAGGCGATCTGTGCCTGACGTATAAAGCCATGTCCAACCCGGAATTAATGGACATGCTGCACCTCAGAAAATCCAAATCCCATCGAGCTACGCGCTCGAGAGACTTGAACCTCAGCACTGAAATAAATAGGACATGCTGGAGAGACAGATTCATAACCCAGAGGCTCCCTTCACTCTGGAATAAAATCCCAGTCCAGGTTAGGCAGAGTCCCACATTGACTCTCTTCAAGAGGAATCTTGATGAGTGGATGGGAGATCGTAGGTTTACCCCGGCTATCACTTCTGTGTCACTGTTAGACAGAGGCACAGTATACTAACCTCAAAAAAAGGCATAGCAAAATTAATTTAAAATGGGTGGCGAAAGCCAAACACACTCTGGCTAGGCTTATAAATGCCCTAGGGCAGATAGCCTAGTATGAACCTATGAACCTATGAACCTATGCCTGTATGTACGTGACTCTCAGTTGTCATGGTATTGGAGTTCTATGCAAAAGCCAGTATTTTTACTACAAAAATTTCATATGCATGGAGGTACATGACATGAATAATACATGTTGGGATAGATGCCATATATGGTTTAAATGGTACACTGTCTTTTACAGACATAATAATTATATGTGATGTAATACTTTTTAAATAAATATTGTGCAGATTATACCTATACAAGTGTAGTCTAAATTAACTATCATCATTGTTATGCTGAACATAATTTACACAGATTATATTTGACTTGTGTAGCAATCATTACATGCAGTTGTGTTGCAAAGTTAATATTTTATTTATTTTATTTTACATTTGTTGACCGGGCTAGTCTAGCTGGATACATGTCCATTTTCAGTAGAGGCCCGGGGAGAAAAGCTCCACAATAAAAATGGGTTAGTAAAATCAAGTATGTTATACATTCAAATAAGAAATATTATACAAAAATAGGTGTTACAGAGAAAAAACTGGTTCATAAGTATTACTAGCAAAAATACTTTACAATACCGAGAATCAGCAAGCAAAAAATTTTTTTTTTTTTGGGAGAATATAAAGGGTGAGAAAATAGAGAATAGAAAGTTTTAGTCAAGGTTTGTAAAGGACAAAGCTAATAAGAATTAAGCACAGGATTTAGCTGATTTTTGAAGGTTCAAACACTAATACTATACTAACCTAGAAAAGGTTTGAGGGGGTGAAAAGGGTAGAGGGAATAATAGTTTAGTCAGGGTTAGTACAAGGACAGAGCCATTGAGACTTAAGCAGAGTTTTTAGCTGCTTCTTGAAAGTGGGTAGAGAAATAATAGTGGTGAGTTCATGAGGGAGCTTGTTCCAGATAGGTGCAATACAGTTGGCGAACAGTCTCCAGCTTTGTTGTTGGATTTATAGGGTGCTGCTAGTAGCTTTGTAGCGGAGCACAAGGATGATAGATTTCTATAAGGAGTAATAAGCGTACTAAGTATTGTGGTGTTAGAAGGTTGACAGAAGATTTTGTGGGTGATGGTAAGTTGCTGTAGTCGTATTTGATTTTGTATTGTATAATATTTTTAATAGTAAGTTTTACTTCATGTTCCATTCCTAATAAAATTTCTGTGACCCTATGTATTCTGCCTCCTGATTAAAATCATCTGTAAACTGAATTCAAACCTTGCATTACCTATGATGGCTCTTCAGAATTACTACATTAATACCTTGAGCCACAGAGAACCATAATTCACATGTGTATTTTCTTCTCTCGGTACTATCCAGATTGCAGATGGATGCACATCAGTGCCAGTCTTGTTTACTGTATTGACAACATTCCAAATTAAACTGCTGAGTTTTTACCTTGGAAAGTGAAACATCTTTCACTACCAGTGACCCCTGACTGTCAACAGTGCACATTGCCAAGTGGTGCACAAAGGCATGAGAAGAAGAAGAAAAAAATAAAACCCAAAAGAGAAATTAGAAAATAATTAAGCATTCTGTTGATTTATCCTAATGGCAGCCTTCTAAAATATGCAGCATTAAACCAAACAGCTATGGTATTAGCCTCAAACATTCAGTAGTCTAACAGCATTGGCCACTTGCATTTCTGTTACACATCCATCATACCTTCATGTAATAACAGTTCTTCATGAAGGGACCACAGAATTCATTACAAAAGCATATACAAGTAAAATGCACAGCCTTATGAAGGGAATATATTACTATCATGATTAGTAATTCTGACACATTTACAGTGCTATTTATTATTTACTCATGCTTCCACATTCATTATGTTGGTGCTTTTATTCTCTCACGCTTTAGTAATTTAAAACATAAATTACATTTAGCAAACAGTGGAATCTAGCCCTGCACTATTGCTACTGCTACTAATATCTTACTGCATTAGAACTGAGCCACAGAAAAAGTTACACAACAGATGCATTTTCTTCACTCGGTACTATTCAGAGTGATGACCAAAGCACACCACTACCTGTTTCATTTGTGCTACTGATGGCATTCCAAATTAAATTTTTGAATTTTTTTTGCCTTAAGAACTACACCATCATTCACTGCTAATGACAGCTGATACTACCCAGTGACTAAAGCCAAGTGACATGCAAAGAATGAAGCCAAAAAAGGGATGTTTTCTCATCTTTGTCTTACACCATGAAAATATTAACATTTAACATCACAACTTTCACACAAACAGCACCCTCTCTAGATTTTAACCTTAAAACCATAGCATTAACATAACATATTTGAGATGATTTACATTATTTGCCACATACATATACATATTATGAAGAAGAGAAAGTAGACTTACATATACTTACACTGTGACACTGTATCACTTTACATTAAGGGTCCAAGATAAGCAATTTTTCATACTTGTCATTTGTAATTTTTCAGTAGATGTCTAGATGAATTGGATATTTGCACCGGTTAAACTAATAAGTCCTGTCATAGCAGTAACAAATGTTTGCAATACAAGAGTTTTCATCCCTTTATTTAGTGAGCAGTAGTCTATTTTTATGTGTTTCTAAAATTAATTAAATTGAAATTGCAGTTATTTAGAACATTTCTGTTTGTATATTTAACTGTTATATACTCAATATGAAATACAAACAACTTTTTACTCAGAGACATAGTCAGGTAATAAGCATTTATTCATAAAAGTGTTACTTCCTAAGTCAGACAATGTAATCCCAGACTTTTTGGTAAGTCTATTCTCCCTGAAACACACTCAGTAAGTGAACATCAAAGTGGCAGGAGTGTGAAACACTTAATTATTCTTGCCTTATTTCTAATCATTCACACTTGCAAGCCCTTGGCAAGCTCGACTGCTAATGCTCATTTTTGTAATTCTAGGGCATGTTCTCAGAAGTGTTAAGGTCATCACACCATGTTTACTTGCCCAGCACTTCAAGTACATTCAATCATTCATGAACGAAAATGAGTTGACATCTGTTGTACATGTTCACAGTGTCCACATGTGCTAAGGCATTTGTAACATAGTAGGGGAGAATGCTTGGATTCACCAACTTGAGATACTGTTGTTTGACTGCTACAATTGCATTATTATTTTGGACTTTCATACAAATCATGTCAATGTATGTGATGTTTTAGTACAAATTATTTCAAAAGTCTTATATTTGAAACAACATTTGGTGATGTCTGCAGTTTGTCCATTGGTGTAGTATAGAAGGTATAGCAGCTGTTTTCTGAAGTATCCTCAGCTAATGTTATATGGCTTTACAGCAACTTTTCTCTGAGAATATGAACACATGAGAAAAAATTGTTAAATGACTGATAGTAATGTCAAGGTTGCATTTTAGACCAACAACTGTGTTAAGCCTGTTATATGTGTCTGACATCAATCAAGCTTATCCTAAATGGTAACACTTTAAAATCTCTACACTTTAATTGTTACTGCTGCTATCTATTCTGGAGTTATTATTATTTATTTATTTATTTTATTTTACATTTGTTGACCGGGATAGTCCGACTGGATACATGTCCATTTTCAGTGGAGGCTCGGGTAGAAAAGCTACAAGATAATAATACACATTGAACATTTAGTAAATGCTAGTTTCAAGCAGATTACAGTCATAAGCAATACCAGCATTTAGCACATATAGTACTTATTATAAAACACTTTACAAAACATAACATTATTTTCAAAGTTAAACATACATAACATTACATTCAGGTTTAAGATACACTGAGCAGTAGTTATACAATTGACCCTTCCTGAAATGGAGTGGTAGAAAAAAGTTAGAAGTAGTTGAAGGTAAGGCACCTAAGAAAGAGAGAGGTCACTAGTCGGGGTTAGTGCAAGGACATAACCAATGAGTTTTGAAGTATTTCTTGAGTTTGTTTTTGAATTGAGTTAGTGAGGGTTCTAGGGTCAGGTCAGCTGGGAGTCTGTTCCATATTTTACCAACAGAGTTGGCAGAGTCCCCAGCTAAGTAGTTGGATTTGTATGTTTGAGCTAGGAGTCTAGTGGATGATCACAGTAGCCGGGTGCTGGTGTAGGGGCTGATAATATTTTTTAGTGCAGGTGTATTTTCTGGTTGGTAAAGGACTTTATGTGCCACTATTAGCTGGTTGAACTACAGTAGGTTTGGCAGTTCAAGCCATCCTAGGCAATTTAGGTTGTGACAGTGGTGGGTCTGGTAGGCTGTGTCAGTAGCAAATCTGGCAATGTGGTTATAGCAGGATGATAGTTTATTAAGATCTATTTTGTTTAAGTTGGAGAATAGAGGTGAGGCATAGAGAAGAGTTGATAGCAGATGGGAACAGGCAATTGCAGTTCTAGCAAGTGGGGTAAGGAAAGGTTTGATTCTGTAAAGAGAGCCAAGTTTTTTATTAATTGTTTTGATAGCTTGATTGATATGCACATCCAACTTCAGGTTGTTATCAACTATGACACCCAGAAGTTTTTAGTTTGGGCTTCTGGGGAGATGATAGTGCTATTGTTAGCAGTTATGATGAAGGCTGGCAGGGGGTCCTGCATGTGGGGGAGAAGAGGCGCAACTTAGTTTTGTTGGGGTTTAGGATTAGATGTTGATTGGAGAGCCATTTTTCTACTGTATTGAAGGTAATTTGGGTTAATGTGAATAAAGTAGCTGGTGAGGTGTCAGAACAAATCAAGGTGGAGTCAGGTAGCATCTGGGATGACTGAATGAAGGTCATTGATAAAGATGGAGAAAAGAAGAGGTCCTAGTATCGAGCCCTGGGGGACTCCTAATGTGATGGGTAGGCGATAATGTGATAATGTGATGTAATGATGTGATAATGTGATGATAATGTAATGTGATCCTAATGTGATGAGTAGGGTAGTTACACAATGTTGTCATCCTTACCACTTTTGTCATTACATTTTTTGTATGGATGGTGCTTTATACTATTGTATTACATGGGTTATTCCTGAAGAGAAGTAGAAGTAAGTTAATTTCTGTTAATAATGCCTGCATAAATTCATATGTCTTTTGTTGCCAGTCACTTGGCTTCTTTTTCTGAAACATATATTTGTTTTTGTTCTTTTTCATCCCTTACAGGGATATGGCTTCCAAGAAGTCTGGGCCACATAAACCTGCATTCTCATCGGGAATGAGATGATAGTGCAGACACTCCATTAACATGGATCATGCATACAAGAAAAAGTCTTAGCTGACAAGCTTTTCTGTGACAATATCTGGTGGCAGGTGGTCTATGATGTCAATGTTGTGAGTGACCATTGCTCTGACTTTGGCCAAACCAGAGATCAGGCTTGTGACATGATCACCAAAGCAAAGAAAAGAAAACAGCCAGTTCTATAACTCAAAAATGTAGGGCTACTGATGGTGATCTTGCTACCAAACCACAACTCACTGTGAAGGAGTAGTTCCTGTCCACTTTAAGGGATTTGGATAGTTCATTGAGGGTCCTTTGTGTAGTACTTGGCATAGGTGCTGAGGTGTAGGGCAACCAAAAGGTGTCTATTGGTGAAGCTCCAGGTGTACCATTAAGTATGTTTTATACAGCAAGAGAAAAAGAGAGAAGGGGGAGAGACAGATAGAGATAGAATATATGTTTATATATATAGATATATATATATATATATATATATATATATATATATATATATATATATATATATATATATATATATATATATATATATATATATATATATATATATATATGGAGAGAGAGAGAAATAAAGAGGGGTGAAAGAAAGAAAGTATTGAGATATAAAGAGTATAAGATATTCATTAATATGGAGAAGTATTTAAGGTTGCCTTTTATTGTATCATCTTCATTATAATGCTTATCATCCTTCTTTCCATCTCCATTTGTCTGTCTATGGACATTGGTACTGAGGTTCCATGACCACCTGTAAATGGTATGTCCATATATATTTATATATCAATATATAACTTAATTCATTTGTTAATTGCATTTGCATCTATTATTTGTTAATTCAGGGTATCATAGTAAAAGTCTAATTAATTAATTTTGCATTTCTCTATTTGTTTTGCTTTATCTGTTTATTCACACCCAAGCCTGCCACCAGCACTATGGAAGTTCTACTGCCTGATGATGTAGTATTAGTAGACTCTGATGATGATGATGATGACAGTAATGAAGACACATATTCTGGAGTTTTAGGGGGCTCCCACATCTCTTGCCCAGAATTTGGACACATTCAGTATGCTTATGCTTAACCATTACACTGGACATAGGACAGGTTAAGGGTAACACAATTGATCGGATTAGTGTGGTTACTCTACTTGCAGAGCAGGATGAGTCTCTCCCTAGCTATCATGAAGGTGAATTACTAATTACTACACAGTAGTGTTAGTAGAGGTGCTCAGAGGATGCCTGTTTTCCACCCTCCACCTGATGTTGATGTGTCAGTAGGTGCCACACAACAAAGGTGTAGGGCTGTCACAGTGGTACTGTCACATTCCACCAGGGTCTCAGAAGAAATAGTCAGAATACTGATGTTGTGTGTTCTGACATGTGAGACTGCCTAAATCATGTGGGTGATTCCTTGGATCAGATGAATGGCATACTGGATCAGACAGTGTCTGTAATGGAATGTCTGCTGAGTGGGGGTCAGAATCCATGTGGCCAGGGCGCTTCTTCATCATTAGGTGTTAGCCAATATACCTGTGCCAGATCCCACTCCTGAAGTGTCATTAGCTCCACTGTTGAAACAATGATTGAAGTGTCCATGCACAGATGTGATAGGCCATGTGTTCCTATTTGTGGAAGTAGTCCTGATGAGAGCTCATCCAACAGACATTTTTCACATTCAGATAGCACCCTGACATTTAGCCAATGCCATGGAACTAGCAGACAGAGGTATGAGGAATTGAATCCTCTACCATGCATGGCTCACACCTGTCTTGGATGCCTGGGCATAGTGCTAGCACAACTGCTTTGATTGTGTTCACGCAGACCTACACACAGTAAAACTCAGCTTGGCCATATCATCTCACACAAACACATAAGTATATAAACTTTACTACTGAATGATTGCATCTGTTGCTGCTGGCCCTGACAATGGATACTTATTGGCTCACATACAGTCACTTCTTTGGTGTCAGGCTTGCCCTCCTGTAACACTCCACCTACCCTATGCAAGTGATGATGACTGTGCCCTGCCTTTTATACATTTGTTTGTGACTTTGGGTTGCCTTATATCCAATACACAGATTGGATAGATACTCCTTCCTTACTCAGATAATTGTTTTAATCAAATGTACTGCATTTTTTTAACATTTATTTTCACTGGGCAATTTAAAAATATGTACTTCTTATTTTTCATTGTATATAGACTGTTATCATTATTAATGTAGTCATACTAGATAGTAATTAGTGCTCATATGAAAATATCAGCTATTATCTGTGCTAGCATGTCTGGCTGCAGTTTTGTAAATACTTGTATATAATTATAAATTATCCTGTGTTATAAATGCCACCATGACTAGCTATAATTTTGAAAAGAAGTTTGTTTTGCTGTTTAATTGTTTCTTTGATTTGTGTAAGATGTTTGAATTAGTGTTCTTCTGGCTGACCAAATGTACATGTCTTTTAAAAAGAATTCTGAATGCAGGTTGACCTGAAGGTGATGTCATTGTGTGCCAGAGCTGAAAGAAATGGAATCTCACAGTAGATTTTTTTTTAGTTTTCAAAAGTCTGAAATGAGAGAGTCGAATGCTCATAACAGCTTTCTGTCACTCTTAAAAATTCTGGTGTAAAAAGCAGATGCTAAGTCAGTTTAAGTTCAGTTGCAGTTGAGTGTAGTGCAGTTGCAGCAGTTGTTCAGTAGTCAGTGGTTGTTTTCCAGATCAGTATTTATCTCTCAGTTTTTCAGAGCTGTTCAGCAGAAATAATAGAATTTGCTATTCCAATCACTGAGGACTGGACAGCAGCCTGAAAAGCGGACATATATTCTTATCTCACCCTGCAGAAGTAAGAGTATCATCTTGCCTTGCTGACTTAATTAGATTAGATAGGGTCAGTTAGGGAGTTACAGTCAGACAGTTAGAATTTTTCTTCAATCACTGTAAAACCTATCCTGCAGTGTTATTTTCATAATTCTTGTGTGATAAACTCTGGTTTATTGAAATCAGCTATTCAGTGTATATATGTTTTAAATCACTTGTATTTATTAAATATTTTACTACCTTCTATTGTGTCTGGTTATTTAGAAAGCTCTTTTTAGTAACTTGAGAGTGTTTATGCTTATTGTGATAACATCAGGGCAACTCAGAAAAGCCTGATTGCTTGGATTACATGTTACCTTACATATCAAGATTTATTTTACCCAATATAATTGAACACCCCTTTTGAAGGGTATCATAGTATTTTGACTGGTGGCAGCACTGCTGTGTAATTTGGGAAAGAGGACATAACAGGTAAATATGTGCCAGTCTTTCCCAAGACTGTTTGTATGTGTGATTATCAAATTTTTAAGAGTGAGTATGTCAGTTGCCTAGAACTGGAACACAGTGCTCTGCAATGGGTAGCATGATGACTCATTTGGGGATCTGGACCAAAGCACATAGTACAGCCCCAGATTTGGAGCCTGTTCCCAGTGTATTTTTAGGGGAAATTGTGTGTTCTATACCTGCTTTCTGTGATGCTCTCTTACTGGAGACAGTGCTGAGGATTGAGGCTCCTTAGTTACTGCCCCGGGTTTAAGTAGAGGGTCATCACAGCTTGCTCAGCACTTCTGCAAATAATGATAAGATTGCCCTAGTCACTGTTTGGGGTGTATATACTGGGCAACTTTAATGTGTGCTGTACAGTATTGGACAGATTCATATTAATGTTGCATAGATCCTTCATGAGTTTCTGATGACATCCTATACAGTCGAGCCTTGTTTCATCTTTCTGACATACAATGCTTGTATATAAGGGTAATCATTTACATCTATTCTTTATAATTTTGTCACTTACCTTGGTTAATGCTGCTGCTACAAGACGTGTCTTCTGGAGGTGACTCTGTCTGATGCTCACAGAATGGAACTGTTACACGGGTAAGAAAAAGTAGCTAATTTTGTATGGATCACCTTTACTATTTTGTGTGTTTATGCTCCTAGGCTTTTATTTAGGTATTGAGTGGGTGTGCTAACCCCTGCTTTTTAACCAGGGCCGTAGCATATTGTGCATTACTACATCTGCCAAGATTATCCACAGTTGCTGGTTCTTCCTCAAACTCCTCATCTGTACCTGCTGGGCCATTCCTACGGTGATAGAAACTACAGTCCTTCTCTTTGTTGCCCTTATTGCAGCTATTTCCTGGCAATTATATTGTGCAACATGGCAAAGACTGTGAGTATTTTGGTCAAGGTGGCTGGGTCATACCACTGGGCAACACCATATGTGTCTAGACACTGGAACCTTGCTATGAGCAAGCCAAATACATGCTCTGTAATATCTGTAGTTTGAGCATGTGCATCATTGCATCCTTGCTCAATGGTGTTGTGCGGGTTTCTCATGGGTGCCATAAACCAAGGTTCCAATGCATAACATGCATCCCTCACAAGGGACACTCACTACAGCATAAGTGAATTGTTTGGCTATACTTTATTAACACAAACTTAAAGCCTAATGTCCATAAGCATGAAGGTGCCTGAAAAATATCCCAACTAACATTCAAACAAAATGGTACAAACATCACACAGACAAACCATTCAGTAAAAACTCCAAGAAGAACCCAGCTAAGCTAGAGCTCCACTTATGTTGTGATGAGAAGGTCACTAAAAAGTCTAAAATATGCATGGCTGTAGCTAGTGAGGTTTGGCATTATTGGCCTGAATGTACCCATAAAGATTTAAAAAATAAAAAGTCATGGGCATTCAGAAGCCATACAGATGAAGCACTGTATTTTCTTAATGGATCATTTGAATATAGCCCATATGCCTTCATCACAGGAGATTGAAGGTATTACAAAGTGATAACCTTCAAGCAACTTAAGATATGCAGATGAGGTCACTAAAAAGGCTGAAACATGCATGTCAGCTGCTAGTGAGGGTTGGTTTTATTTGCCAGAATATACCCATAAAGACTTAAAAAGTAAAAAGTCATTTGTATTCAGAAGCCATGTAAAATGATCATTTGCATATATCCCATAGAACTTTATTACAGGAGGTTTAAGATATTGCATAAACAAAGAACACAAGCCAATTAGGTAAAGACAAACCATGCTAGTAAGTGAATGTAGCCACACCGCAGAAACTTTATTAATGAGCGCTTTTGTCATTTAAGAATAACTTCTTCAGATAAAAGCCATTATTAAATCTTTCATTTGAATACTCCATAAGCAAGCATGTGACAGCTGAGCCTCCTCTAACCACCAATCAGAATGCTGTTTGCGCCTTTTGAAAACCTTTGCGCAAAGCATGGTGAATTTATAAATGAGATGCAGTTCAATTAATCAAAATTTCATGTATCCTTAGTTTACATTATAAGATGGTACTGTCATTAAAATTATTAAAACATGTACCCAGGATTCATGAAGCCCTGCATGACATGTAGGAATAGTGCAGGAGCTACTGTACGCAATATGTCCGCCAAGCGATTCAGCAAATGGCTCCTGGGATGTACACGAGTGCTCCTACACTATTCCTGCATGGACACCACTGCCTTATGCTAATTACCTCATTTGCTGGTGAAAACCATGCAAATGAGGTGAATTAGTCATTCAACAAACAGGCAAGTGTCCGTGCAGGAATAGTGTAACCTGCAGAAATGTATTCAGTTACTAGCTGAATAGATTTCTGCAAATAAGAAAATGGAGGCATGACAGCCTCTAATAAAGCATGTATTCCATTGATTAGGCATGCCAATAGCCAAATATATGGCCATTGGCATGAAAGATAGTTTAATTATTATAAAATAAAACTTTTTTGGCCGATCTTGGCCATTTAAGTATAGGGCAGTTGCGCATAAAGAGGATCATGCCGAAAATAAAAAAAGAAATGTGAAAAAGCAATTTTCAGGGAAATCTGAATTTTGCTATTATAGGCAATGGCATACAGAATGAAAACAATACCAGGGAACAGTGGTTGCTAAGGGGAAAGGCTCAGTGTGAGTGCAGTAACTATGGAGTAAGGCAGTGGGGTAACCAAATGAGGGGAATATTACTGAATCACAAATTTCTTTTGTGTTAGACTGCACCTAACCGTGTAGGTGCTCTAATACGGCTGTATAAGCATGAGAAGTAAATGACATCAAAAGAGGGTGTGTCATGCTTGCTGTAACCACATTGAAGCACTATTGCCCGGGTTTGTGCTTAGCTAAGCACAGCTAAGCAAGGGTGTGTGTGTCTGAGGCTGTAATGTCTGACACCATGAAATAAAGAGTGTGTTTGCATCCAGGGAGGGACATTTCTGCTAAAATGTGTTTAACTTAGCTAAACAGGTTTGCGTGCCACTCACTGGGACTTAAACAAACCAAAAATAAAAACACAGGAAATGGTAACACTGTCTATAAGTAAGCAAAGGGGTGTGGGCGAGGCTGTATAGCATTATTTACCTTGCCTAAATGGGTGCGCATGCCAAGCACCAGGATTTAAATTACAAAAATAAAAAAAAAATACAGGAAATGGCAAGTAGAACAAGAAAAAAATGGAAATAGCTGAATAGAGGCACTCAAATACAAGTAATGGAGCTGGCAGGTGGACTTTATCATACTCAGCCAATCACACAGGCAGCATCTGCAGCACACCACTATAAACTATGCAAACACTTTTCAGTCTTATTTTTCCCACAGACTCTACACCACCAGTGTATACAGACAGGGAAATTTTACCTGACAGAACTAACAAAATGTTAGGGGCTGCTGCTGCTCTCATACAATAGTATGTGCAAGAGGCTGAGGGTGGTGAAAAGGACAATGGTGACAACTGACCCAGACTTATGAGGAGGAAGAGAAGAGTGTTCGGGCCCAGGGTAACCTACCAGTGGCTACATGATCTGGAGATAGTAGAGCACTACAGGGTAAACAGGGACATACTGCACAAATTGTGGAGCTGTACCAGCCTCGCAACACATCCAGATCAAACAGAGGGGAATCCATCCCAGTGGCTACCAAGTTATGTGTAGCTCTAAAAATACTAGCTACAGGTACTTTCAAAAGACCGACTGGGGATATCATGGGGGCCTCACAGGTATCTGCATCCAGGATACCCCACCAGTTCCTGGATGACATGCGAGCACATGCCAAGGAGCACATTAAATTCTTTAGCCCCCATGAGGAGCTGATTGGCAATATGCGTCTCTTCCACCATGTTGCAGACTACGCAGAGGTACTGGGTGCCATAGACTGCATGCATATTAACATCAGAGCACTACCTGGTGTCCAGGGTAGGATCTACATAAACCACAAGGGGTTCCACTCCATCAACTCCCAGGTCATGTGTGATGCCCAGGGCATTATCATGAATGTGTGTGCTGGCTGCCCTGGAAGCTATCACAACTCCCACATCTAGCATTCCTCACAGCTATATCAGTGGTTTTCCAGGGGGGACATCCTCTATGGACATTTAGTGGGGGATGCTGGCTATGCACTGTAGCTGTGGATGATGACACCTATCAGAAATGCACACACACCCAAACAAGAATGCCATAATGAGGCACACTCACAAACCAGAATCATTATAGCACATGTGTTTGGGATGCTCAAGTCATGGTTCTGCTGCCTTTATATATCCGGTAGACCCTTGCACTACTCTCCAGCCACATGTGCATACATGGTCATAGTATGTGCCATGTAACACTATATGATCCTGTGGAAACAGCTGCAGCAGGAACAAAATGGGGAGGGGCCACACAGCCTCCTACCATTGCCAAGGCCTCCACAGGCACAGAGTGACACAGAGGAGGAACATCCTGAGCCTGCCCCTGTAGGCAGATAGAGACATGCCCAGTATGCCCTGCCTTGGCAAAGAGGCAATGCATAGTGCATACACTGACACTGTAGGGCCCCAGGTACTGATCTCTCTCTCTCTCTCTCACTTGCACACGCAATAAAATGGATGCCAAACATCACACCACCTATACCTGACCATGTATAAGCAATATATTGTGTGCACCTGACATTGTCAGCCCTCAAGCACCACCCTCACAACAGCTGCAGACACAAGCCAAGCCAGTCTCTGTAACAAATTAAAATAATGGGGTGGAATTTTCTGATAGCATATCTATGGTATTGATCAAGTATGTAAGGGAATGGGGTGGCTAACGGATAGCAGCAGATAACCGACAGCTCTGTGGGACACCAGGATGTGTATCCACAGTACTGCCCTACCCACACCATGGAGTACCACCCTAGTTGACAAATACCACTGCAGTATATGTGGTGAGCCAAATAACTGGGGGGGGGTCATAGGTCAAATGCATGGACGTCAAAGTGGAGGTCCCATACCCACCACCAACCCCACACAGCAGATCAGCTAAAGACAACCATACAGAAATATCTGGCAAAGGCCCCCACATGGTGACATCCATGAAATCCTCACCCACAGAGTGTTACACAGTGATATCACAGCAGGTCTGGCAGTGGCAGTATGTCTTCGAAAGGAAAGAAGTCTGAAACTACAAATATCTGTGCCAGAATAAACTGACCTGTGATTGATACTGTTATGCCTGTAATCTGACATATAGGGCACACTACTATGCTACATGGGACCAAAATGTTAAGCAAATATCAGCACAGACTGTGCAGATGTGTATCATGTACAGTCTTGTCACCTCCCCCCATAGTCCCATAGAAATGCATACATGTTCCTAGACTTAAGCATCCAGCTGTCACCCAGACTGATAGTGCAATAGTAACAGAAAACAATTGTCAGTAACACCCACAGTTAACTTACTGGTGCCATCCCAGGGGTGTCTCCTGCCAGCAGTCTGGGAACATATGATCATCAAAATACACTGCCCTGCTACAGATGGTCTGCATCTGTCACACCTGGCCTACAGGCCTCTGGCAAATGCCTATGCCTCATCCACAGTGCCCTTTATGGAGTGTCATGGGGTCCACAACTGCAACATAGCACAGTCTACAAAATGCAAAGATAGGTCATGCTGACAACTGCTAGGAGCAAACCTGCCAGCCTCAGGGAGCCAGAAATCAGGACAAAGCCATGAATAATGGGGTGATGAAGGTCCAAAGAGAAGGACACCTGTGAAATACTGCTCTAATAATGTTATAAAGTTGATGGAATGATTTGTAGTAGTATGGAATGTCTGATGGGTACGAAGTCTGAAACTGCAATGTCAATTGTCTGTAATATCTGACTTCAACCTGAGTAACTTGCAAAACACTTTTGCTGGAAAACCAGACTTGTTTGGGTAACCAAGATATATGAGTCATGGATGTGGACATTCTGTGATACTCCGTACAGTCGACAGGCAGGGCTAGGAGTTTAAACATGGGAATGCACCCACTGCAGGCAGGCCTAAACCTGGAAGATGGTGACATGTCTGCACCCACAGAACCCTGGGCCACAGCCATGGGGAATAATACACCCATCTATGATCACTCATCCTATGCAACATCCCAACACCAACATGTGACCATCAAAGCAAAATGAGGTGGGCCATACATATATGTGTGACAAACACACACCTCCAGGCTGACCAAACAGTCTGCCACACAAGTACAGTCAACCACTGAGGAGAGCCCAATGCAAAATACTGGTAGCTATAGGCAAACATTTCTGCCCAGGACACCCCCCCCCCACATATCCTATCCCCTACAAATCTATCTGGAGTCTGCCTGTCATCCTGATCCTGTCTGACTTATATTACCCAACTGTGGACTGGAAATCAGACCAGGCCAGAACATAAATGCACAGGGATTCCACCATTGTAATATATCACCAAGGTGCTGGACCATTTCCACAGCACCAGCAGTCAATTGCTTGTAGGCACACCCCTCAACAGGCTAGATAGTGCAAGAATGCATAGCATTTGGCCCATAAACCTTGTGTGTGCATCATACATCCTGTATTCCTCTGGTAAATCACTGTGATGATCTGAGGAGACATGTCACCAAGTACTGAAACAGTGCATGACAGTGTCAAATGGCATATATGACAGATGTCTACTAAAACTAGCCCTGTAACCATTGCAACCCATACATTACTGAGAGAAATTGTCACAATCATTGTATGGCCCATTGTCCACACATTTTGATAGGCTATCTCCAGATATCCTGCACCAACAGGTTGACAGGTATGGCCGTAGCACAAAACTAACCAGACTGGAATACAACAATCCCTGGAATAGAGTTCCATGTGTACTATAGAAGGACATACTGGGCATGCTCATACAATTAGAGAAATTTTAGTAGAATCTAGGAATGAACAGGCCTTCCCCACTCAGTGCACATTCCATTGCCCCACTTTAGTAGTCCTGAAAATGTCTGTCACCATAGAAGTCACTTTTGTTATACCCAACCCCATAAGCTCTGTGGAGCATGTGATAATTATATAACACTATAGTAGAATAACTAGTTAGGTAGGAGTTCTAGTTTCAGTCCTGGCAAATGTAAAAGTGTATGTGTATTCACAACTACATTCTTTTGGGCCCATTCAAACCCAGTACACCTCCCCTTTCCCCACTTTAGTGGTCCTGCAAATATCAGTCATCTTAGAAGTGCCGTCCATCAGACCTCAACCCATAAGTTCTGTGGCACGTGCAATAACTGCATAACACTGTAGTAAAAATAACTAGCTAGGTAGGAGTACTAATCTCAGTAATGGCAAATGTAAAAGTGTGTGTGTGTTCACAACTATAAGCTTTTGGGTCCATTCAAACCCAGTACACCTCTCCTTTCCCCAGTTTAGCGGTTCTGCAGGTATCAGTCATCTTAGAAATGTCTTCCATCAGGCCTCAGTCCCATAAGCTCTGTGGTGCATGTGATAACTGCCTAACAAGCTAGTACAAATAACTAGTTAGGTAGGAGTTCTAATCTCAGTCCTGGCAAATGTAGAAGTGTGTGTGTGTGTGTGTGTGTGTGTGTGTGTGTGTGTGTGTGTGTGTGTGTGTGTGTGTGTGTGTGTGTGTGTGTGCAAGACTGAAAGAGCTGTGTGTTTGTTTATAGGTGAAACAGTTTTTTGCCATTCCCACCCACACTTCACAGTTCCCCACCTTATCAGTCCAGATGATAGCAGTCCCTTATCAGCAACCTTGGCCAGCTGTGTGCCCTGTACACTCCGTAGTGTGTGTGATAAATGCTTACTTGTATAGTACAATGACTAGTTTGGCAGGGGTTCTACTCTTCTGGCAACTGTGTGTGTGGGTATATATGTTTGCACGTAGAAGTATTTTGCTATGTTCCCCACTCACTGCCCTACTTTATTAGTCCTGCTGATGTCAATCCCCATATCAGCACCTTTGGCCAACTGTCAGTCCAGTCTGATCTGTAGTGCATGTGGTAACTGTGTAACACTATTGTGCAAATCACTAGTTAGATAGGGCTTCTACTCTCACATCTGACAAGTATGTATGTAGGTCTAAGCATTTTGATAAGTTGAACACCCACTGCACAACATTATCAGTCCTGCTGATGTCATTCCCTTTATAGGTTCACGTGTGTAGCAGGTAATGGTCCAGGAGCCTTAACAAGGCTAGCACATAGAAGGGCCCTGTCATTGTACCACTCACTGTTACATCCCAGTGCCTGTATCAAGTATAGCCACTGCAGTGATCCTTGGGTTGAACTGTCTATTATCCATCTACTCATCAAGATTTCTCTGGAACAAGGTCAACTAGGTGCTCTGCATGACATGTATGGGAAGTGCATTCCAGGTCATGTGCAGTCTCTTGGTGAGGGACCTGTCCCACCAGCATGTTGTGGTGATTGTGGCACTGAGGAAGAGATCTGTACAGTGTGTGGTGTGGATGGATTTATATGTAGCATTTCTAAACCAGCTGGGAGAGACATGGCTTTGTAAGTCAAACACAGATAGCTGCTAATTAGGTGATATGACACAGAAAATAGCTTAGGTCTGCTGGGTCTGTCTGTGTAGGATGTGTGTTTCATGCCTAGGAACCTCTTTGTAAGGTGCTTCTGTGGCTTTCCCAGCTGTAGCAGGTGTCTAGTGAGGTACATGGCAAATGGGCCATAATACTTGGGGAGTGGTCTAATGAGGAAATAGTAGACAAAGATCATTATCTCTGTCTTCCTGGATACAAAACCCGTGTTAATGCAATGTGCCATATAGATGGACTTCCTAACCACAGTGGCAATGTGGTGCTTGAAGGAGATGTTGCTGCCAACCTGTGTCCCCAGATCTATTATAATGCCTACAGTGTTCATTGGGCTCCCATTGATGTGGAACTTACTGGGAACTAAGTGTTTCACCAAAGGGGATGATGATGCATTTTGTGGTGTTAAGCTTCTGACCATGGTTTCCATACCACTCATTGGTCTCATTGATGCCCTTCTATAGGATGTCTGCATCATTTATGCAGTTCATGATATCTCCCAGCTTGGAGTCCTCTGTGAACTTGGTCAGCCACAGTTCCTCTGAGTTGGGCTGGACTCCTGAGAAGTAGATGCTGAACAGGACACTATCCTGTACTGATCCCTGTGAGACCCCACTCGTGACTGCTTGCCAGTTTGACTTGGAGTTTGCCACTGTCACACTGTGTGTTCTGTGAACCAGTTTGCAAACCACCCACTGATATAGGGGTGAATGCCTAGTTTGTTGGGTTTAACAATAATCCCTGACTGAGTAATGGTATCAGAAGTCTTGGCCAGATTGAGGTAGACTGTCATATACAGCCCTGGTGACTCACAAAAAGACATCAACCAGGTTGAGCAGGCATGATCTGCCTTTCACAATGCCAAACTGTTTGGGGTCCAGAGTTAAGAGATCACCCATATCTTGGTCAGTTAGGCCCCTGATAATGTGCCCATACCCATACATAGTAGACTTGTCAGGCTAAGGGCCCAATAATCCCCAGAGTCTGTAAATGCCACCCTTTATGGAGAGGGATAACTGTAGCAGTGTGCCATTTGGAAGGACAAAGCCTGAGGTGAGTCTGTGACTGACAAAGCACACAGATGTGGTGCCAGGTCTCCTGGTATGTCATGTAGAATACAGCCACAGATATGTTGGGGTCCCATGGAAGCTGTATCCTTGCCTGTGGACAATGCAGGTCTAACCTGGCCTGCAGTAATGCTGAGTGCCTGTCATTCATCTGCCATTGTGATTGTTCCCTTGGGGGAGAGAGGGATAAAGCTGGCATTGACTGTCTTGGCAAGACTGTGGCCAATATCTGTTGTGTCGGGATACAAATCAGCATTGTGCAGAAGCTCACAGCACTTATGGTTATTGCTGTGGAGGTTGTTGATATAATTATCATCAGTGTCTGCTGCAAATCTGTCTTCATAGCTGCCTGTAGGTAATTCCATGAGGGATCCCAAGTTGTGTTTGAGGTTAATAAGGGAGTTCACAGTCTTGGGACAACATTTTCTGCAGCAGTGTCCTCCTTCTGTTGTACACTTTAGCAATGACAGAGGACCATCACAATGACCTCCAATGTTTGGAGGACAGTGTCTATGTTCTGTTGGCTATGGCTATTACCATGCATCCATGTACATGTTTGTGCAGTGCATATATGTATGATGTGGCAGTCATGCAGCTAGATCCCATTGGTATGGGTGCAGTGAAGTCATTCACCCCTGTTTTTCTTATTGCAATGTCAGTATTGGAGAGGTTTGGCAAGGTGGTTACCTTTGTGGGGGTGTGGGGGTGAGATGTCGAGCTCCATGTTGATTACATCATGTTTGGATCTGACCAGGTAGGGATTAACAACTGTGATCAAGCAACACTCCCATATATAAGTAATCAGTACAGGTCAAGGTTGTTGCATCCTCTAATGGGGGTCAGTGTGAGCTGGTCTAGGCCATTGGAACTTATGAATTCCATGAAGCATTGGGCCAGTGTACTAGTGCTTGACTACTTTTCCCAGGTGATGGAGGGGTAGTTGCAGTCTCCTACTATGTCAGTCTTAGGTTGGACCTTCACAGATGCCAGGGTGTTGAGGAATGTGCATTGACACTCTAGGGATATAGATGTGAACACATAGCAGGCTATGGTCTGGAGTGCACTATTACCCCAAGGCAGTTGTAACGGAAGTATCTTTGATGCATTATGCTGGGATACTAGTGTGGAGGTGTGCCTATCCATAATGAATATGGAAACACCACCTGTGGAGGTGTGGTGTGGTCCATGTTTGAGGGCTGACAGCTGTGGAAGGCATCATAGCCTGTTACTGCAGTCTGCTGCTCTGAACCACCTCTCCATTACAGCAGAAATGTTAATGTCCTCCACTCCGAGGAGTGCTTTGAGTGACTGCATCCTGACAGATGTCTACTGTTGAGCAGCATGACCATCAAACTGCATACATGTCTAGCTGTTAAGGTGGTAATTACATTTGGAACACTGCCTAATAAGGCAGCATAAGGATGGCAAGACACTTAGCCAGTACCTGGAAACCTAGAGCTGACAGATGTAGGACATCTGTGGCAAATCACTGAGGTCTGTCAATCATGTTATCCTAAACAGACAGATACTGGATCCTCTGAGAATGACACAAAACATGTAACCCAATATTGTAGTCAATCCTCTATTGATAGTACTGCAGCATCATTCAGAGTGACATGAGTATACTGCTCAGGGATACTGTCACACCTGCCTGGACAACATAATCAGAGAGTTCAACCATGTCTCCTGTACTATAGTCCAGGGAGGTGTGTCTCAGGTCATTCACACCCACATGGATACAGAGTGATACTTGTAGTTGTGGAGTGCCATGACTGGCTGAGTCATGTGTTGGATGCTGGCATGTGATAGATATTTGGCTGTTACCTGCTCCATATTCAACTTAGTGAGTGGGATATGTGTGTGCCTCAGTATTACCCATGATTACTGTACTGTGCAAAGTGGTTAGCCTAAGGAGCTCAGGGTGAGGGGCACACTGTGCAGGTGAAAATGTGTCCATTGGCATGTTCCATTTCATGGTATCTGAGTGGGTGTCTTGCTGGTCTGTGCTGTTTGGGTAAATGTCCATTGAGTGCCTCTGTAAAGGTGGGTGTGTGGCTTTTCACTGTATGTCATAGCTGTCAAAGTGGGTGTCATGGTGAGCTATGTGTTCCACATGATGTGGTGCAAGTGTTGAACTTATCCTCTTAACCTGCTAGTCCAGTCTTTGCTGGAGAGTGATTCTGTCTACATTTGGTGATATACGGGTAACTCTCATAGGTCTGAGTGTTTGGAGTTTAGAGGAGAGAGTTGTCTGTGTACATGAGGCAATTGCAACAGTGCCTCAGAATGGACAAGTGCACCAGGTTAATGGGTGAAAGCACAGAAAACTGCACTTCAATCATGCCAGGAGGGGTGGACATAATTAGTAAGTACTGGGGCTACTTCTGTGATGAATGAGTACTGCTGATGGCTCCCAGGTGTGCCATACTTATTGATACAATAACCCGGTGAAGTTCCAAGCTATAATGCTATTTGAAGTGTAAGACAGATGGAACTAGCATGATGTAAGGGGGAACTGAAGGCAGACTTTCTGCCACCTGTAATACTTTACCTCAGCTGTGCAGTTATCAGCAGCTTTGAACATTTGAAAGTTTGGCAAGCTCTGTAGTGTGTGTGGTAAATGCGTAACACTATAGTAGATATAACTAAATAGGCAGGAGTTCTAATCCCAATACTGGCAAGTGTGTGTGTGTGTGTGTGTGTGTGTGTGTGTGTGTGTGTGTGTGTGTGTGTGTGTGTGTGTGTGTGTATATGTGTGTATGTGTGAGAATCATGTACTGTCTGGCTTATACCATACTGTACTACCCTTTACATTTCCCCTCACTCCAATTTAGTATTTCTGTTGATGACATCCACCTTAGAAGTACCTTTGGACTAAGTGAAAATGTATAAGCTCTGTGGCACATCTGATAACTGTGTAGCACTATAGTAGAAATAACTAGGTAGGCAGGAGGTCTAATCTCACTACTGGCAACTGTTTGTGTGAGAATCATGTAGTGCAGGGGTTATACCATTTTTGACTTCTGTACCACCCTTTACACTTCCCTTCACTCTAATTTAGCAGTCCTGTTGATGTCACCCACCTTGGAAGTACCTTTGGACTAGGTAAAAATGTATAAGCTCTGTGGTGTGTTTGATAACTGTGTAGCACTATAGTAGAAATAACTAAGTAGGCAGGAGTTCTAATCTCACTACTGACAACTGTTTAGATGCGTTTGTGTGTTTGTGTGAGAATCATGTAGTGTGTAGGTTATACCATTGTTGACATGTGCACTACCCTTTACACTTCCCTTCACTCTAATTTAGTAGTCCTGTTGATGCCATCCATCTTAGAAGTACCTTTGGATGAGGTGAAAGTGTATAATCTCTGTGGTGCATCTGATAACTGTGTAACACTATAGTAGAAATAAATAGATAGGCAGGGGTTCTAATCTCACTACTGGCAACTGTTTGGATATGTGTTTGTGTGAGAATCATGTAATGCGTGGGTTATACCATTTTTTACTTCTGTACCACCCTTTACACTCCCCCTCACTCCACTTTAGTAGTCCTGTTGATGTCATTCATCTTAGAAGTACCTTTAGACTAGGTAGAAGTGTATAAGCTCTGTGGCATGTCTGATAACTGCATAGCACTATAGTAGAAATAACTAAAAATGCAGAGTTCTAATCCCAATACTGGCAGCTGTTTGTGTGAGGATCATATCTTGTATAGCTTATACCATTTTGATGTGTGTACCATACATGGCTGGTGACCATCTCCTGATGCCATTACTTTATATAGTGTGGTAACAGCATCTGACTCCTATGCAGCAAGTTAAACCATTGTACAGTCCTCTGTACAGATGTGTCTGGCATATCTAGATGTTTGCAACCTATACATGGTCAAAAGTGGTCTGTGTGCCTTAACAATGCCCATGTATGTGATATTGTAGCCAAATAGGCTATAGCTAGTGTACTGACACATATGGCAGCATCAGGTATCATATTTGACTGAAACATCATGCTGATATAATGTCTGCCACCCACTCAGTTGGCCAGCCTTGTAGGTGCAATACATGAGTCCAGATGCTTGGTTTTACAAGTGAACTCCCCATGTTATGGGTCACATTAAAGGATGGAATAGGTGTGGACTGATATATTGTGGTCCCAATTTGTATGTAATGGAAACACCTTGCATCTTAACAGGGGTGTGTACACAATTTATATCCACTGTATACCAGTAATGTGTCACACATGTCCCTACCTTAGGCCGTTTGTCCAGCCCATTTTGCTGGCCTATGTCCAGACATCTTGCACTGACAAGTTGTGAGGTATGCTACAGGAATGTTGAATTCACATCAGATAGGCCCCAGTGGGGACAACTGTGATGCAATGTAGTTAACCCCACCACAAGTGAGCATGCACATAAAGCAATATAAATATTACTGATAGTTGTGTGCATGGTAAATTGCATGCCCTTCACATACCTGGGGTATTGCCAGGCCACAACAGAACAATGTCATACTCACCAGCTTCAGGCTGCTGTCCCATATGCAAACCAGAGGGACCTAGGTAGCTGTGAGAGAGGGGTATTGTCAGCAGACTCACATGTGGCCTTGGTACAGGATGGATGCAACATGTCTGCACATTTACTGTACAAACCCCAATAATACACACTTTTCTGTCCTCACCATAGATGTGCACCTCTGTGCATTCAAAAACCCCATCCACAACTGCAATCAGACCTGACACATGGATATAGATACAATACAGAAATAAGTATGTCTGATACAGTAGTGTACTAATCTCCACTGGGTCCTTACCTGCATGTTCCCTGTCCATTGCGTGGGTGCCACCCACTTCCAGCATGTTGACCTCCCTGGTGTTTTACTGGGGTGTGTGCCCCAAGGTTGGCAGGAGCTCATATGCTACACAACTTGGTTGTTTGATGTATGAGAAAGAGAAATGTGAAGTCATTTGTATGATGTGGTGATGACTGTACCCAAGGGTGACAGAGTGGTCATTGCAGTAGATGTCAATGGGCATGTTGTTGAAGGGAACAGAGGGTCTGTGGAAGTGATGGATATGCATGGTGTTAAAAGACATGCAGATGCTGATATGGTAGTGGATTTTGCAAAACAGATGGACATGTCTGTGGTGAATATGTACTATAACACAAGGAGAACCATGGGGTGAGTTATAAGACTGTAGTAAGATGCACACAGGTGGAATATATCCAGTGTAGGAGGGCCAGTTTGAAGGAGACTAGAGACTGTAAAGTGGTGAAGGGGAAGGTGTATTTAGGCAGCATAGAATGTTGGTTTGCAGAATGATGTTGGTGATCAAAAAGAGGGGGAATGTGAGTTCAGCAGCAAGGATCACATGGTGTGAATTGGAAAAGGGTGATTGTGAGGTGGAGTTCAAGGAAGAGTTAAGACAGCCACTGTGTGGTGCTGTCAATTTACCACATATCTGGTTAAGTACAGCAGAGCTACTGTTGTGACATGTGGATGGAGGAAGTAGTACAAGGAGACCTGGTGGTGGACTGAGGAGGTGCAAGACAGTATACAGAGAAAGAGGATGGGGAAGAAGGAGTGAGACTGTCAGAGAGATGAGTAAAATAGACAGAAGTGTGAGGAGATGAGGTGCATGTCAAAGAAAGATGTGGCAAAAGCTAAGGATGAGGCATATGAAGAGTTGTATGGCAGTTTGGACAGTACGGAGGGATGACAGGAGTTGTACTGATTGGCTAGACAGATGTATTGAACTAGGAAAGATGTGCAGCAGATAAGGGTGATAAAGGATAATGAGGTAAATGTACTCACAAGTGAGGACAGTGTGTTGACCACATGGACAGAGTACTTTGAGAGTCTGATGACTGCAGAGAATGAGACAGAGAAGATTGTATGATGTGGGTATGGTGAATCAGGAAGTGCAACAGCTTAACAAGGAATATGTAAGAATATCTACGAAGGGGATGAATACTGGAAAGGCTGTTGGGCCACATTACATACCTAGGGAGGCATGGTGGTGTTTAGGGGAAATGGCAGTGGTGTGTTTAGCCACACTATTTACTGATATCTTGGGTAGTGTGAGGTTGCATGGGGAGTGGAGACAAAGTGACTGGGTATGGTTTTAAGAATAAGGTTGATGTGCAGAGCTGTGGTAACTACAGAGGGATAACATTGAGATCAATCTGTATTGAGAGAAGGGAACCAATGTAGGAGACCCTACAGAGGTGGAAATATGCTGTAGAGAGGGGAGTAATGAAGGTCATCAGGACTATGACAGAGTATCTGTGTGTGAATGAGAGGGAGGACAGCAGAATGTTGAGGATGCATGAGGCAGATTTGGCAAAGGTGGATCTGCTTAAATGATTGGGATCATCATTTCAGAGTAATGATCGTGGTGGACAGGTGAAGAAAAGAAAGGTAAAGAAGAGAGTACAGGCAGGATGGAGAGGTTGGAGAAGAGTGTCAGGACTGAGTTGTGACAGACGAGTACCAGTAAATGTGCTATGCAAGGTCTACAAGAGGGCAGTGAGACCACCTATGTTTATGGGTTGGAGACAGTAGCAGTGAAAAAATGCAGGAGACAGAGCTGCACATAGCAGAGGTACAGATGTTGCAATTTGCACTGGGTGTGACACGGGTGCACAGGTTTAGCAATCTGCATGTGAGAGGGACAGGCCATGTTGGACATATATTACACAAAGTTGGAGAAGCAGGATTACATCAGTTTGGACATGTGCTGAGGAGGGCTGCTGAGCATATTGGGAAAAGGATGGTTAATGACGTAGCTACCAGGTAAGAGGAAGAGAGGAAGGCATCAAATAATGTGTATGGATGTGGTGAGAGAGGACATGCAGGTGGTTGGTGTGAGACAGCAAGATTCAGGGGACAGGCAAAATGGCAACAGATGATCCACTGTGGCAAACCCAAATAGGAAAAGCCAGAGGACAATGAAGGGGGATGTTGTAATGTCAGTCTTCACAGATTTGCCAACTATTTGACAGACATAACGCAACTCTATGGGTAAATGACTACAAATATGAGGCACACATATGGTCAGTGTGCATAACACTGACAGTTAAATTTTATGAGGTCAGTATATAACATACAGTTCAACACACATCTGCAGCAGTACTTTACTATGCAAATACCATGTATAGGTATCTCACATATCTGAGACAAACAAGTATATACTAGTTGTACTCACAAGTAAGCTATGGATATGTACAACATCCCAGTAGCTGGCCTAGCATTGTCAAAGTCAGTATTGTTCAGCACACTCCAGTAGTAGTCATATGTGAGCCATCCTTTCCTGGGGCCTTACCAATGATCTGTGTCACTGCAGATAGACCCAGATGTTATGGCCATAGTTTCTGATCAGCAATATATTAGTACAGCAAGCTTTGTTGAGACATATATGTTAACCCTCCTCTTTCACATTCTTACATACCCTCTACTGCAGTCCATGAGATGCTTACTTGTTCAACATACTTGTCTTTGTATTTTTTTCAAACTATAGTTAGTCACATGTTGTTATTTGTTGTCTTTTCCCCAGTTTCTCCCTGTCCCTCTTCACACACACATGTAGGGTGTACATCTGTGTTGCATATGCAGCAAATTGTCTTTTGTAGGTAATGCTCATGAGCAGCTGATGGCATGAGCACCAATTGGTGTTCCCCAGTTGCGAACTGCATGCAGAGCAGCTGTGTAGTTCTTTCAATAGCCAGTGTTATGGTAACACACTCCTATAACTGAGTACTCCATGTGGGTGTTGGCACTTTCCCTTACCTGTGAGGAAGAGATCCTGGAGGTGCGTGAGCTAATACCTCTTACAAGAAGACTTGTGGAGACATACCAAATAAATTGTGGAGAAGGTTCAAGACTTAGGGGTAGAATGTGAGTATTGCTGTTATGTTTTGAATACTGATAGTTTAACAGGGTTTGTCTGAACATGCTACTTCTGCATGGGTTTCAGTCTGACAAAGTTCTGTCTCCGCATAACTCTCAAATGTAGGGCTATCCACATAATGGCCATAGGTTAGCCTGTTATGTTTGGTCTGTTCTCCAGACAGGTGTTGTCCTTGGCAAATCAGTAGCATACTCTGCTTATTGCAATCAGTAAATTCTAACATCCATTTGTTTTTCTGACATTATATCCCTCAGAAAAGATATGTTACAACAAACCCCGTAACAGCAGCAACTTTCTCAGTGTATAACAGCAATATTTCAAGTATGGCCATGTATTTGGGTGTCTGCCCACCAAGTATGTCAGGCTTTGTCCAGATGTTATACCCTAGGAGGTTGATAGATATAATGATCTATCATTATTTAGTGCTGTTATTCCTGCTGAGGGGAAAGGCTGGAAAACATGTTGAAGTCTGTACATTCAAGAGGCAGGTGTATAGAGAATGCTCTTAGATGCCCTTGTAACATATTTTATGTGGGACAGAGTAACAAGTGTTTTAAAACTAGACTGTTAGAACATGTCAGACATATCACTGATAAGAAAGAAAAAAGTTATATAGCTGTACATTTGAATAAATCTCACCATGGGGACAGTAGTGGGTTACAAGGTACTGTTTTGGAAAAAGTCTGTTCCTCATTTTGCTGAAAAATTCACAAAAGACGATTGTTATGTACAGAATCAATGTATTATTAAATGTGATACTTTATCCCCAGGGAGTTAAATGAGGAGTGTAATTGGAGGCTGTGTATTTAATTATGTAATTAAGTGTTAATTGCTTCTTGTGATTAAGGCAAGTATTTCTTGTAATGTTTTACTCCTTGAAGGCTTTGGCCAAGACATCAGAGTATAGTAAACATGTGTGAATTACTGGCTGGTTGTATTTCTCTTTGCTATGTTCAGTAATTTTAGTTGTTTTGCTAAGAGGTTGTTGTACATCTGGCCATTGTGTATGGCCTATCATGATTTTGTAGCACTGTACTGTTCACTTATTTATTTGGACTGTGAGGGGGGGGCAGATGTGAGTGTCATGGGTCCCTTTGTATCCAACTGTACATGCTGCCTCAGTTATAGGTAGTCTATCAGCAGCATATGTTTGTATGGGCATTTTGAGACGTATGTATGTATGTATATATATATATATATATATATATATATATATATATATATATATATATATATATATATATATATATATATGTATGTATATATACATGTGTGTGTGTGTGTGTGTATATATATTTGTATGTATATATATATATATATATATATATATATATATGTGTGTGTGTGTGTGTGTGTGTGTGTGTGTGTGTGTGTGTGTGTGTATGTGTATACACACACACACACACACCTCAGTATTTATTGGTAATATATCTATATATTATTATATACATATATGTATCTCCATACATATCTAGCTATCTCTCTCTATGTATATGTTTCTTTTTACATATATATATATATATATATAGAGAGAGAGAGAGAGAGAGAGAGATACCAATCCTTCTTAATTGCACAGTGGCTCTTCCCTATTATAAACTGGCTATAAAGTATGGTATGTTTGAGAAAACATCCTAAAGCCATATATCTCAGATGGCTTACTGATAAATTGTTGTGACTATGGTGAGCAGGGTCCTGAGTTCAAAACCTGCAAGAGCTTTTTATTTTGTTGCTAGGCAGAACAAGGACTGTTTGGATACAGAGTGATTAAGGCAGTTTTGAGCAGCTTTAAGAGAGTTTGTGTGGGTTTGCTCGATGATAAGTGGTGCTAATATACAGTTAAATGAATAGGCACTTACACCATGTAGCCTTTGCTTACCAGTGCACAAATCTGCTGAGAATTTACATTTAAGCAATAGTTAAACCTGCTAAGCATAGCTCAGCCATGGTAACCATTGATCACATTCCAGTCTGATTAAATAGCAGGGTAATGACATCTTTAATAAGTGTATTTAATTTCCTGCACATAACATGTTTCTATGTGCTGTCATTACAGTAGCAATGGGGGTGACTATACTGTATGGGGCACTTGGGTATACATGGGTAGTACTACAATCTTTTTTTAAATTTGTTTTATACATGGGTAGTATCCCAGGTTATATGCTGTCACACTTGCATGCTACACCAGCTACAGTGCATTGGTTGACAAAATAGTTTAACACATATTGTATTATTAAGTTAGTACTTTTAACAGTGCTTTTCCAAGTAAAAGTAGATTGCAGATTGTAGTACTTGAACCATACACCCCTGCATGCAAAGCTGAGACTCTGAGTACTCTTTTTCTTGGTGTTTGAGCTGTATGTTTTTATGTATCTCCTACTGGATATTGATATGATATTATGATATTAACTGTAGACTACTATGTTTTTGGACATGTCATTGAGGATTGCTGTCATGTAGTAATGGCATACCTTTCAGTTTCAGACTTCTGTCCTTCAAAACATTTATCCTAATGCATAACCTGTTGGCTACCCACTTTCCGTCTGTCCTCTATACAGATGTGCAGATGTCAGGTATTGCTAAGGCCATACAACTATGTAGGAGCCCACATAGTATTGTGCTGTGGGCCTGGACACTGCTGCTAGTTCCAACATATGGGACATTCCTTAATGTGGGCCTTGCCCCTTTTCCTTGCCTGTGTGAGGGACATTACAGAGGTGGTGAGTTATAGATTCATATATAGTAGGTGGCAATACATCACAGGACAGGACATTTGGAGACAGCCAAACAACATGGGGGACATATCCCCAGAATTGTGAACAGATTCTATATCATTAGTGCTGTTATGCACATGGTGGATTGATAGATGGACAGGGTTTGTGTGAACATGCATTTAGTGAGTGACTTCACGACTGACAGTGATATGTCTCTGACATACCTCTCCATTGGCACGCTATCCACAGACTGGCCACATGTTTGCCTATTATGTTTTGTCTGTTCCCCCAGACAGTTGGTGTCCTTGGTAAATCAGTTGTGGACTCTGGGGAATGCAGTCAGTAAATACTCACATCTATTGGCACTACTGACTTCGTATTCCTCATAAAGGATATGTTACAACAAACCCAGTAACATTTGCAACTGTTTCAATGTATGACAGAAATATGTCCAGTCTACCCCTGTGTTTGTCCCTCTGTCCCCAAATAATGGCAGGCTTTGTCCAGATGTCAATGAGGCTCAGATGTCTTTAGTATCATTATTTCTTGCCTTCATTCCTGCTACCATCCCAGTGATGTAGTAGACCCACAGACATGTCAGGGAAGAGCCCATAGATATGAGTCCTGAGCCTGTACATTCTGAGGTGAACTGTACATGTGAGAGATCTGTGTATGTCTGGCCATTGTTAACAGACTGTCAGGATTGTGTACACATGTCATGTGTACATGTTATTTGGGCTGTGTATGGAGGGGGTGGATGCAAGTGTTATGGCTCCTTTTTGATCTGACTGCGCATTCTGCTCCAGTTTCTGCTGATCTATTGACTGTATGTGTTTGTAGGGGCAGACTGAGACATGTTCTGTACCAAGGTCAGGTTTCAGATTACACTGAGAATTGGGACTGTATATGTAGGGCTAGTGTGTGAGTGGCAAACAATGGTGCATTTGTTCACACAGTCTGTATACTCTACTGTTCACTTGATTTACTGTTATGTGACTGTGACTGTGGTGATATTGGCTGTGGGTATGCACTTTCACATTGGTGTCTGTTTGTCAGTGCTGTTACATCCCTGTAGTGCCTGATGTATTTGCAAATACATGTATAATTACCCATAGCAGATTTCCTATTTTAATTACTTGTGCTATTTCACTAAATATATGTTAGAGCACACAGGAGGATGTTACTACAGCAACTGTCTTAGCTTATCTATGCCAGTACTTCAGATACATTCCCATGTTCATGGCTTCCACCCATCACTTTGTCAGCCTTGGTCCAGATTCATTGCAGTAAGGGGTTCTGAGCATACCTCTCAACTGGATGGATTGTTTCAGGATGTCCAGGTTTATTGTTCATATTTCTGGTCTGTTTTACAGATTATTCTCATTTCTCTGGTAAATCACTGTGATGATATGATTGTTGTCAGAAAATGAGGGCATACATTTCATTTACCTACCTCACATCCACCAGAATATGCATGCTGAAACAAACTGTGTCACTATGTCAAGAAGAGTACAGGGGATAATGACCTCTTCCTGGATGCTAATGCATTAGTACTGAGATGTGCCACATAGAAGGACTTTCTGACCATAGTGGCAACGTGGTGGTCAAAAGAGACATTGCTGTCAACCTGTGTACCTAGATCTGTTATAATGTCTTCTTTGTTCAGGGGACTACCATCAATGTGGTAATTCATGGGAACAGGTTTTTTTCCCAAAGGGGGTGACAACACATTTTCTGACATTGAGCTTAAGGCCATGGCTTTGACACCAGTCACTGGTCTCAGTGAGGCCTTTCTGTAGGATGGCAACATCACTTGGTTAGTTAATAATAGCTCCCAACTAGCAATTGTCTCCAAACTTTGTCAGCCAGAGTCCCTTCATGTTGGCGTGGACTTCAGAGAAGCTGATACCAAACATGAGAGGACTCAGGACAGAACCCTGTGGGACTCTACTTATGACTGCTCAGCAGTCTGACCTGGAGTCAGCTATTTTCACACTGTGAGTTTTATCTGTGACCCAGTTTGCAATCTACCTAGTGATATAGGGGTTGATGCCTAGCTTTGTGAGTTTTTGCATGATTCCTGCGTAGGGAATGTTATCAAAGGCTTTGGCCGATTCAAGGTAGGCTGTATGTGCCACCTTGCCTTCATCCACAGCTCAGGTGACTTACTCCAAGAAGTTGACCAGGTTGATTGAGCAGGTATGATCTACCCTTCACAAAACTAAACTGTGTGGGATCCTGAGCCTGCAGATTCCCATACCCTGTTTATTAGGTGCATGATGATGCATTCCATAGCTTTGCATGACAGACTTGTCAGGCTATTGGGGCGGTAGTTCTCAGGGTCTGTAGTCACTCCTCCTTTGTGGAGAGGGGTGACTGTAGCAGTGCACAATTCAGTAGGGACAAAGCCTGAGGTGAGGCTGTGATTGAACAGGGCACACAGATGAGGTGTCAGGTCACTCTGTAATTTATGTAGAACACAGCCAGGGATATTGTCAGGTCCTACAGAAGCTGTATTTCTGGCCTTGGACAGTGGTGTTTTAACCTGTGCAGCAGTAACACTGGGTGCCTGGCAGTGTACTGGTTTTGTGATTGGTCCTGTGGCGGGGGGGGGGTAACGTTTGCACTCAATATCTCAGCCAATATATTGGCAATATTTCTTGGCTTAGTCTGGGAGGTACCATTGTCCAGTAGCTCAGAGCAAGTCTTGGTATTGCCATGGATATTCTTTACATAACTGTTTGAGGCCTTATGGCTGTCTTTACTATGAGCTCCAATTCTGTTTTCACAGCTAGCTTTGCAGTATTTGATGAGGGATCTCAAATTTTAATTGAGGTTGATAAGGGTTTTTCCAGTCTTGGGACTTCACCTAATTATGTATCAGTTTCCTCCTTCTGTTGTACAGTTTCTTTATGGCTGGGGAACACCAAATTGGCTTCCTTTTTTTGGTGGTGAGGGTCTTGGTTCTATTGGGTATGGCAGTATCCATGCATTTGTGAACATGTTCATAGTGCATTGGTGCTTGATTCAGCAGTCATGTAACTAGTCTCCATTTGCATGGCTGCCATAAGGTTAGCCACCTCTGCTTTTAGGAGGCTAAAGTTAGCTTTGGAAAGGCTTTTCATGGTGTTTACCTGTGTAGGGGGGTGGGAGGGCTGTGAATTTCCAAAGGTGATTACTTTGTGGTCAGATCTAACAAGGGAGGAGTTGACTATTGGTGTACAGCAACAGTAACCCATGTTAGTAAGTACCAGGTTGATGTGGTGGGCAAGTGCATTGGTACATGAGTAGCTTTCCCAGTTAATGGCAGGATTGTTGAAGTCATCCAGTATAAGAGTGTTAGGTGGGACACTAATAATCCCCAGGGTGCTTAGGGACATGGTGTGTGAGTCTTGGGAAATGTTTGGGGACCTATAGCAGGCTAAAACCTGAACCACTGTCTTAGCCAATGTTAGCTACACCTGCAGCATCTGTGATGCATAATGCTGGGTTGCCACTCTGGAGGTGTGTGCATCCTTTATGAATATGGAAATAACACCACGTTTGGAGCTTCAGTCCAAGTTCTGCAGCCAAAAGGTGTGGAATGAGATATAGGCTGGTAGTGCAGGGGTGCTTCCTGCTGCCTTTAACCAGGTCTCTGTTACAGAACAGATGTCATTCTTTCACATTTTTAAGGAATACTTCCAATAAGTGCATTTTCAGATTTAGACTTTTATGATGCAGCAGCATGACCCTCAGATTGCATGTGTTTGTAGCTGTTATGTATTTATGTATATATATATATATATATATATATATATATATATATATATATATATATATATATATATATATACATATATCTGTGTGTGTGTGTGTGTGTGTGTGTGTGTGTGTGTGTATTCACCTTTCTATATATATGTGTGTGTATCCACATATGTAGATATAAATTTAGATGTATCTCTCTCTCTCTCTCTCTCTTTATATATATA
Organism: Protopterus annectens; assembly: GCF_019279795.1. Lineage (NCBI taxonomy): Eukaryota > Metazoa > Chordata > Ceratodontiformes > Protopteridae > Protopterus > Protopterus annectens. Next base: position 1,274,966,511 of record NC_056735.1, read on the forward strand.
TATTATGTATAGATTTGTCCACATATATGCATCTCCATACATATATACATGTGTATATAGAGAACCTGACTGATTCTGCAGACTCTTTTCCCTGCTGTTGAATGACTGTACTAACTGATATGTTTGGAAAATCATCACTATTTTTTAGAGCTCAGGTGGTGTAATGGTACATTGCTTTGTAGTTTATAGGGTCCTAGGTTTAAGACTTGGCAGGACTTATTATTTTATTGCAAGGCAGAACAGTTGCTGCTGTGGAGGGAGGGATAAGGGCAATATTTAAACGAGGTCCCTAGTTTGGGCCCATTGACCCCCATTTTGACAGCATATGGACAGATCTGTTGCAATAAGAGGTTCAGAGTATGGATCTGATGTCCGATTGCACTATGTATACATATACATATGCATATATATTTGTACTATTTGTATAAATATATATATATATATATATATATATATATATATATATATATATATATATATATATATATATATATATATATATATATATATATATATATATATATATAAATAATTTTATGTACATACAGAGATATTTATATATATATATATATATATATATATATATATGTATTCACATATATATATATATATATATATATATATATATATATATATATATATATATATATATAAAAAATCTCATATATGTTCATATTTTATATGTATATCTCTACATATACATATATTATGTATTAATGTTTCCATATATATATATATATATATATATATATATATATATATATATATATATATATATATATATATGCATCTCCATACACATGTACATTTATATATGTACAAAATTTGACTAATTTTAACAAACCTTTTCCCTACAGCTGAATGACTCTTCTGAATGATATGTTTGGAAAAACATCAGGCATGTCTACAGCTCAGATAGCTTAGAGGTAAATTGCTGTTGCTATGGTGTGCTGGGTCCTGGGCTCAAGATTTGCAATGGCTGATTATTTTGTTGCTGGGAAGAACAAGAGCTGTTGGATACAGAGTGATTAAGGCACTTTTAAGGAGTTGTAAGTGGGTTTGTGCACACTTCATGGCTGTAAGCAATGCTAACTTCCAGCTAACTATGCTTACATACAGTTAGCCTTAAAAGTGATTAATCTCTGTAGGCATCAGTTAGCACTGTGCGAACAAGCTTAGTCCTCCTTGCTACTGCTTGCTCCCGCTTACCCCATGCTAATTTCTTTAAAAGAAAAGAAAAAAGGGGTGATAGAAAAGTGGTGAAAAAGTGGGCATGAAGAGGGAAAAACAATATGAAAGCTAGGGATGTGCAGGGTGGGTGTAGGGAAGTTCCATAACTGTCCATTTCTTTTACAGCAACTGCTGTGCATATATATTGACTTTGGAGGTAAATTGTGACACGCAAACCCATGAGACAGTTGTGAGGACAACAATAATGTGTTGTGAAGCCAATTAGATCAGGTTACATGCGTCCAGTGGGAACATGTGCAAAATGGACAGCTATGTATGGGGCAACATTTTTTGGGTGGGAACAGATTGCTCTTTTTTTGTTTTTTTAAGGTGAGAATGGGATGTTGGGGAAGGATAGTAAGTATATTTGGGGAGGTATGTTGGGTTGGCAGACAGACAAGACAGACAAGACAGAATACAGGGAGGGTATATGACACATGTGGGGGGTAAACACCTTGGACAGGGAGGGTGTTTGGTAATTGGAAGCCCACAAGCTCCCAAATGGATACAGTGGGACTGAATTCACCACCCATGGCAGTCACCTCTGCACCTTTACTGCCCCAAAGGTGGCTGTGCTGGGAGTTGAGCAGGAGGGGCAGGCTGACCCTCTAAATGTGCCATGGGGCCCTCAAACTGGCATAGCAGATCTCCCAATTCTTTGCTGAGCTCGCTACACACCTGACCCCGGACCTGGCTTCTGGTGACAGGATCCTGTCCGTGCCTACGATCAGAGGAGGGATGAGCCCCATCCCCTGAGGTGGTTTCACCCTAAGTTGGTGCAGGACCAGGGGACAAGGAGGTCCCGGGGTGGGTCCCAGATGTGCTGGAGCCTAGTGCCATGGCCAGATAAGGTGAGAGAGAAGGAGCCACTGGGATCGGCTTTCCCAGACATGCTATGATATTGCAGTTTTAGAACATGTTGGTTAGTCATGAAAAACACATTCCAGGATTAGTTATAACAGCATGCATGAGTATTCCCAATAACCCAAAACAACAGATTTGGAACATTTGCATAGCAAACAGAGCACATGCATATATGGAACCACAGTGGGCATTACACCGGCATGCAGGTTACATTGATAGCAACAGGCCACCAACAATAATATTTGAACAGGGAACATTAATTGGAAAACATTTTAATATTTGTTGAACAATAGGACAAATGTCCCAATGGTAGGTTTGGTGAAAAACATACCCATTTATATATGTGTTAGATTATTGCTGAAGATAAGGTAGGGGAGAGAGATGTCAACTAACAAAAGTAGATTATTGCAGTGATCACAGCTTTAATGATCATTGCTCTAATCATTACTCTACAGGTATTATTACAACAACCTATGGCCTTGGGTTGGGCAGTGGTATGTTTGTATACAGTGTATAATTATAGCCTTCTTATAGCTACTTTATACCTTTTCTTACCTGGCGATTTCTGTTAACACTACCTAACTGTTTCTACCCATATTCACATAGTCAGAGTTACATATGTGCACTCATAGTGTGTGTGTGTGTGTGTGTGTGTGTGTGTGTGTGTGTGTGTGTGTGTGTGTGTGTGTGTGTGTGTGTGTGTGTGTGTGTGTGTGTGTGTGTGTGTGTGTGTGTGTGTGTGTGTGTGTGTGTGTGTGTGTGTGTGTGCTACTGCCATACTCTGCCTTGATTTCTATCATTCACCCTGGTTGTTGTCAGCAGGGACCAGTAACTGTGACAACATGACACTTGAACATTTCTTGGGGGAGACTACTTGGTGTATGTACTTATCTTGCTGTCATTTGCAGCCTTGGGGTTGGACCATGGGTGTTGGATACAGTAAAGCTACAGCCTTTTTATAGCTACTTTATACCTTTTCTTACATGGCAGACCTGTGGAGAAAATTTCTGTTAACACTACCTGACTGTTTCTACACATATTTACAAAATCCTAGGTGAAATTATGCATACCGCTTACTACCACTCTTGGGATTCAAACCATGCCTGTTTGTGCATAAAATACAACAAACGTTTGTGTGTTTCATCAGAATAAGCTATTGAGAAACTGTTGTCTTTTCCTTGAATGTTTTCTGCCTAATAATCACTTGGTTGCACAATCTGACCTTGTAATTATGACATTCTTATACATACATTCCTATAGATACCTTTTGACATAGCACAGTGTGGAAAACAATGGTTAACACAATATTACTATTCAGATATCAGATCTTGGTGCATGAAACATTTCATATCAGTTAATCTCATGTCTTACAAAGGAAATAAGTTTGTCAGATGTGACTTGATTGTTTAATGCTTTCAGAGCTATAGTTGCTGTGCATAACCTCTACACATTTCAATTCATACAATACCAAAGTAAACACAACCAGTCCAGGGTTTTGAATTTTATTGACAGGCAGTTACAGTTTTATGTATATATATATATATTACCTATATGACACTATTACTGTAATATTGTCTGGTTTATTCAGTACAAACCATACCCATTTTTAATACTGCAAGGTGACATTCTACTCCTTTATATTTATTTGGTATGAGTACTACAAGCTAGATTGTTACTTACCAGCCCACACAGCTGGAGCTGTAAAGATGATAGAGAAACATTTATGCATACCTATCCATCATATACAAGTTGGACTTTGGTAAACAGTTATTGATATTAATACTTACACACGCCTGGGACATCCCTCTGCCATGTATCTTGGACCTACTGTTCCAAGAGCTCCCTCTTCCTCCGCTTCAAGTCAGCAAAGTGGTACTGGACCTGGTCACCAGTCTGAGGGATGCCAGTGGGTGAGACTTTCCCAGGCCTCCGCCTTTGTATTGGGAGCTATGGTACTAGTCCTGCAGCAGTCTCATATCATGTTTTTTTACAAGGAGTCCCACCATGACTCTGGACTCCTGTATGCCCCAGTGCTGCACCTGAAAGTGCACACCCTCTCCAACACCAGCCATAGTGCCTACAATGGAGAGCTACAACCGGTTATGAGTTGTATTCCCACCTGTGAGGTTTAAATACAGCTGATTTCCTGACCTTTGCTATGACTGAATGGTTTTGAATATGCAAAGCTAAGCTAAGTGCTAGGCCAACCCGCTTAGCTGGTATATGCATTGCTTAAAGGAGTAGATGCTAAGCACTGCTTACCAGTGCGCAAATCCACTTAGCTACACTAATTATTGCTTATAATTTACATTTAAGCAATGCTTATACTGGCTAAGCATAGCTGAGCACAAGTTAGCATTGTTCAGCTTTCCTTTTACAGACTATCAGCATTGTGGGGTTGATTCCTCATAAATGACATTTTATGATATGTATGTTTGCCTTCCATAACATCCCCCTATGTGCTTGCATTACAATACATTCTTTTGTGGCTATGCTGTATGGGACACTTGTGTTAATATGGGGGTTTCACATCTGCACTACACTGACATCTCACATTTGGACCTGCTACACTACTCTGGTTAACAAATATATATATATTATTCACTGCCTACTGAAAAAAAACTATATTTTCATGCTTTTATAACAAATAAAATTGAATGGATTGAAGGGGGACTCGAACTGCGAATGCCTGCATGCAAAGCAAAAGTTGTAATCAATACAGTATTTCACTTTACACTGTTTTGACCATATATTTGTATTTAACTCATTGGGATGTGTGAGCTAGGTTGAGCATAGCTGTGTGACGTGAAAACCCACTCAGCTACGCTTAAACTTTATTGTAGATTTTAAAAATATATACGGTTAATACTACTTTTATGAACTGGGTAAGATGCTAGTGTGTATCACTTTATTTTAGGGGACATTTTTTTAGTTTAGTGAAGGGCCAGAAATATTAGGAGATAACATGGACACTCTGCAAAAATCTGGACAGTTAAGTGCTATGTTGTGGAGGGTGTGCTTATGTGTACTTTATCCACGTGCACTGTTATCTTATGATAGTGTCCACAGAACTGTTAGCTGCTGTGGAATTGTTTGGCAATTCTAGAGTGCAGGAGGGGTGTGTAATGTGTGAGCAGTGCTTGGACATACCCCCTGCAATCTTTCATGTTTCATGGCTGTCTAGTGTAGACAGCACTGCGCCCTCAAGAATATGCAGGGCGGACTGCTGTCCTAGACGGCCACGGAATGTTCCATGCAAGAATAACACCATTCTTGCATGGAGCTTAATGAATCCTGGGGGTAATCTTACAAGTCTGCTCTATCCGCTCAACTCTTATGTAGGCAAAACCAAGGAAAACATTTAGATATGTTCACGGGTAGATTGTGGTTTGGCATAGCTTTTGTTGCACAAAGGCAGGCTTACTAAACTGCTCGAACCTCACTAAAGCTGTAACAGATAATGACTGAGTATACTGGGAGCACAATAAACATACAAAATATTTTTATATAAATAATCATGTATAAAAAATTATTATATATATAAATACAAATGCAGCTAGTATTTCATATTAATAAATATGTATCCTTCGCTTGCATTGTTAAAATTGTTAAAAATATATACAATGTATATAATATATATAATCTTGTAAGACCACTGTATTTGTTCAAATCTTTTATAGACAAACCACCTGGAAAACATTTAGATTATGTTCACAGATAGATCATGGTTTGGCATACATTTTTTACAGAAACAAATTTATTAGACTGCTCGATGAGGTCACAGCAAACATTAGATTAGTTGTGCTGCATTCTGATCTGAATCTGAACTACTCATTTCCCATCTTACTTTCTGCTACTCTATGCATTGGTTTATCAATCAGCTTCTCCAGAACTTTCATACAATGTGTCAGTAGTTTGATACCTTTCTACTGCCCACAATAGTAGATGTCCTCTCTGGCACTATTTATGCTTATTCTGCAGTCATGACTGATATGCCTATCTCTCCATACTCCTATAAGTACTCTCAGGAGCCATTTTTTTCTTTTATATCACCCAACATCTTGATCATATATGCTGTGACCTCATACGAGCCTGCTGCTTTCCCCAACTTCATTTTCCTTAGTGCTGTCCATACTTCTTCTAGGATGGGCTCCTCCTCTTCTTTCATTGTACCCTGTGTCTGGGACAGTATAACGTCTGCAAGGTTTTCTTCTTTCAGAAGCTGCTGAAAGTACTCTATCCATCTGCCTTTGGTGTCTCACAGACTGGTAAGCAGTTTGTTGCTAACATCCCTTATGAAGAATGTCTGATGATCTTTATTTTTCTGTCTTTACCTTGTACCCTGATAGAGTTTCTTTGTTCCATCTGCTGAATCACTTTCCAGACATTGGCAGAGTGTCCCTGATGCCTTGTTCTTTGCTACGGCATCTCCTTTCTTAGCTTTTTTGCTAGCCAACCAGGATTCCTTCTTAGCCTGTTCTGCCCTTTCTATCTCTGACTTTTTCCTGCACTCCTTCTTTATTTTGATGACTCCTTGAACTTCTGCATTCCACCTGCAGCTTTTCTTGTGTATTTTATTTCTCACACAATCTGCTTCTTCAGCTCTGCCTATCTCCTCCTCTTCCTGAAGTGCTTCAGCCTTGAATAATTCCTTGAATTCATATGCTTTCCCTCCAGTCAACTTCCATAAGTCTCTGTTGACCTTACAGCCTTCTCTGACAACTGCTTGCAGCAGATTGTGGCAACCAGTGGTATATGTTCTGGGCTAACTGTTTCAATGGGAATGATTTTTCAATCACTGATTCTACCCCACTGTCCTTTCCTTACTAGCAGGATGTCTATCTTAGTTGTATGTTGGCCACTCTTGTATGTGATCTAGTGACTGTGTGTCTTGCTGAACCATGCATTGGCCAACATTAAGCCATTTGCCAGACAGAAGCCTAAACTATCATCTCCTTCTTTATTCCTGTTGCTCCACCCATGTTGACCAAAACAGTTCTCATATTCTGCTCTGTCTCTTTGTCCCAATATCTGAATTCAGGTAACCCATAATTAACACCAACCAATTCCTGATGTCCTGCTTTATCTAGTTAACCATGCAACTGCTGTCTGAATGCACTCTTTTCCATACTATCACAACCCTACTGTGGGGCATAGACTAACATTATCAACAGTGCCCTATCCTTACACTTGAGTTGGATTGCCATGAGTCTGTCATTAATTCTGATAACATCTCTCACTACTTTCTGAAGTATCTCCCTCACCACAGCTAACACACCATTTCTAGTCTGTCTTCCTCATGAGTAGTAGACTCTGGATACCAAGCCTCTCAAGAGGCTTTGCTGCACTGTTCTTCCATCTTGTTTCCAGAATACATAGGATGTCCAGTGTCCTAATTATCATCATGTCATCCACTTCCAAGCTGCACCCTGTCAGAGAAACTACACCAAGTATAGCAATTCATAGCTCATGTTTTGCAGGTGATTGGTTTTATGTTTAGTTTTCACTCAAAACAACTCTGCCAGGTCATGCAAGATGGGCACCTGGATGGTGGGCACACACACACACATCCCCACTATTAGAATTTGTTCCTGGCATATGTCAGAGTAGACTAGGTCTTCAACCCACTTATCACCAGCCCATTTCTTGGCAACATTAATCAGCATGACTGGATCACCTAGAGCCAATTTTACACAGTTGAGTGGCTAACCCTGACATGGTACACTGTCAGTGATCTGTGTTATCCTATCTTGAGGATACTGTGCACCCCAGCTGATGCTATAAGCAGTGGTCTGTACAACCCTTCCTCCTATACACACCATCTAGAATTTGTGTTGCAGCCCACAGCTCCATTATTGGGTGAGTTTGAGGTTGAAACACTCAGCACATTTTTTTATCTTTGGGAGGTGGGAGGAACCTGCAGAGACAAAGGGAGAACATGCAAACTCCATGTAGGTATTGGCTGGAGGTCAAGATCAAACCTTGTACCTGGTACATGGGAGGTGATGACCTTAACCATTATGCCAACTGGTCTAAGGAGACCTCCATATAAAACAGTTTCTTGTGAATGTGCCTTCTTCCAACTAGGCCTGGCATTAAGAAATAGACTCCTACCTGAATTAAGGGGCATGAAATCACTCACTGAGTTCATTCAATACTTGCATAAGCAAACTGAGTGTAAGTACTTTAGGGATAATGGACAACCTCATAATTTGCTATCAAACAGCCTACTACTGCCAGCAAGACAGTCAATGTGAAATGATGAATTCTAACAGCATGCTGCCTCCAACTTGACAGTCTTTCCCTGCTTATAATCCTAAATGTTGTCCCGCTTTTTTCTTGAAATGTTGAAATCCAGCATGGAGTTTATGTATATACTGTAAATAATCTAAACAGCTTTGGTTTTACTGTTAACTCTATGTCTGCAATATTTCTCTATACATGACACTGTAACAAGCAAAAGGATGTGCAACAAGCATATATTTGTTCCATGACTCTTTAGAAAATATGTGATGTTTGCATTCATTCTTATGTACAGTATGCTTCTTCATTATTCATGCTGACCATCCCATCTACCCAGTTACCAAACAGTAAATAAACAAATTATAGTAAAGCTATTTTGATATATCTCAAAATGTGAGGACAAAAGTAAAGTTTTCTAATGTATTAATTAGACATGTCACCTCTAAAGAATCAAAAGCATGTTTGTGTAACCAAACTAACTAATATTAATTCTTTATTATTACATTCTGTGTGACTGACTAATGTTATAGCTTTCTAAAATATTATCTTGTATCTGCCTATTAATAATAAACTGTGTTTAATCTTTATTAATCAGTGATACAATAAATATTTCATTTTACTTGCAAGAATAGCTATAAACAGGTTATGATCTAATTTAATAATAAAATTACCCTGTAGAAGCTACACAATACAAGGTTCTTAGCCTGCTTCGGAAAGGGAGCTAAAATAGAATATTTTCGGGGAGAGTAGCACTATTACATGCTGAATTATTTAAAAAAACTTGGAAGTAAATTAGATATACTGTTCTCTAAGGAATGATTTTATACATTTATAGGATAATTCCATTGACTTCAAAGACCTTGTGTTTCATTTTTTTAAATTTGTCGATCCCTATATCTTTAAATAAAAAAGTCAACTTTGGATATTCTTTTGTTGATATTTTTTTAATAAAATCTTTCATTCTAGACATACCAGCACCAAAAATGTATATTCATGAATGCCATTAAAATTATGTAATATATTAAGTATACTGTATCCATCATCAAATACTTTATGAATACCATTAAAATTATGTAATATATTATCCATACTGTATCTGTTTTATTTTTAACAATATTAGCAATTCCATTAATATGGCCCAGTCCAGACTTAATCTTAGTCCTTTTGGATAGTTAACAGAGTATCTAGTGAGTTTTTTTCTCTAAACCCATAGCTTTCTTATAGAATCACAGGATCACAGGAACGTTAAGAAAAGTAAGGCTGAAGTCCATGTGTACTTTGCCAATTACTATCCTTAGGATGTACTCCTCAGTTCCAGTAGCACAAAATGTGTCGGGGTAGAGAGGAACTTGTGACTGTACCCATCCAATCATCAGTGTCAGTCTTAAAGGAAGCAAGGGTGTCATTCTTAACAAGTAAGGGCAATTTGTTCTAGAAAGAGCACAACCACTAAGTAGTGAATATAACTCACCAATGTGTTTTATTTGTATATTGGTGGAGATTCATATCACAAATTTGGGTATTTGTGCAGCTACTTATCCTGTGCTGTATAATAAATCTATTAGGCTGCAGTTTTTCATGGTATAGAATGCCAGAAAAATATCTCTACGCAGGAGTCTATAAGAGACAGAGTATAGTAACAGAGCTTCTATTCCAGTCTGTCTTAGCAGCTACGCGTGTTTAGATCAATAATCTTTTAGTAACAGAGCTTCTATTCCAGTCTGTCTTAGCAGCTACGCGTGTTTAGATCAATAATCTTTTAGTAACAGAGCTTCTATTCCAGTCTGTCTTAGCAGCTACGCGTGTTTAGATCAATAATCTTTTAGTAACAGAGCTTCTATTCCAGTCTGTCTTAGCAGCTATGTGTGTTTAGATCAATAATCTTTTAGTAACAGAGCTTCTATTCCAGTCTGTCTTAGCAGCTACGTGTGTTTAGATCAATAATCTTTTAGTAACAGAGCTTCTATTCTAGTCTGTCTTAGCAGCTACGAGTGTTTAGATCAATAATCTTTTTCCATTCGGAACCTTGGGATCTTTCTAGCTGCATAATATGTCTGACAAGATGTATGCCAAAAACGGCACTGTATTCAATAAGTGGTCTATCTTGGCCAGAGTACAAAAGGACAATAACATCCTTTGACATGCATGAGGAACCTTTGGAAATTAGCTGTGCTATGTTAAAGATTTCCTAGATACTTTAGCAGCATGGTGATCAAAGGTGAGGGAATTGTTAACTCAGGTGCCAAGTTCCATAGTTTCAGCCCATTCTCTGCACACAATTAATGTTAGAAGACTAGTTCTTGTTGAAGCACTTCTGTATCAGTAGGAGAATGGATGATGACACCGAGCTTGCAGTCATTAGTGAATCTGAATTAGCCATAGGTCAAGTTTTGTGGTATGGAAGTCAAAACTTGAACCTTGCTTTACTCCACTGGTAACTTTTTTTTTAACTTCTGAAGTGGTATCTTCCATCCTAATTGTGTGGATTCTATCATTCAGTCTATGTGTGATCCATCTTACCACATAAGGGTCTTCTTTAGTTCTTTTAGCTTCATTATAGCATCAACATGGGGTGCATTGTCAATGTCCTTAGCCAGGTTTAGATATGCTATGTTGACTGAGTGGCCATTGTCCACTGCTTCTACTACCTTCTCAAAAAAGTTTACCAAGTTAAATAGAGATGCTCTGACCTTTACAAAACCAAACTGTTGTAGGTCAACTTGTATGCGATTTTTAATTTTATAGTTTATGATATGTTCCAAGAGCTAAGAAATTAGGCTAGTTATATTGATGGGCACATAAATTCCTGAGGTCTGTGATAAATAATGTGGCTGTTTCCTAGTCATGAGTAGCATGCCCTGTGGCTAAGCATAAGTTAAAGAAGTGCAGGAGGGACTCAATGGGGGCATGTACGGTGCTAGTAATTAAGCATCCAGGTAAAATTTCTGGGCCCATGGATATGGTGCTTTTAGTTTCAGAGAGTATGACTAGGACATGTTCCATGGTGATTTTTAGGGGCTGAGCGTGACTTAGGATTTTATGGGATTTCAATGATTATTTCTGAAGTAAACTCAGCATTAAATCTCTCTTTTTATGCCATTTTGGATTAGTTAAACACACTGCAAGGTGTTATTTCTCATTTTGCTATGTAACTAAGAAGGATTTGTAGCTAGTTTTCTCTGGCTTTTGATGCTAGTTTCAGATCAATTTCAGCTTTGGTCTTCTTGGTGGTTGTTTTAATTCCTTGCTGATCTTTAACGTGGGTTGATCTGTTATGGGACTTCAAAAGTTTTTTTTTTTCTTTTGTTAAAGAGCTTATTTAAAGTAGTGAACTATCAAGGCTGTTTATTTTTAAATTTCCCATTATAGTAGACTCCAGTGTGGAATGTTAGATCTACACACTTTTGAATGTGGGAGGAGAGTTCAGATGGAAAGGTGGCAGCTGAAGTTTCAAGTGGAGTCAATATACTGTAAGTAACATACATAGCTCATCACAGAATTTAAGAAAGTTTGCACATTTAAAATCATTGAATTCACAATTGTTCAGCATTGTAGAAATAATGTTTTTTTTTTTAAACCAAAGTTATTAAACTGTGGTCCAATTAACTAGGGATGAATATACTACAGGCTTGGTACACTTGGGTGCAATTAGCTCGACCCTTGAGCAGACATTTAATGTTATGTTATCAAAGTAACATCATTCTTGTTTATAACATGATTTTTCCTGTTATTGTAGATCTTTTATATGGTTTTGCTATCCTGTCAGCTAAAATATTAAGATGACCATCTACAATTATTTAAGTGGTTGATTAATTGTAATTTTTTTAGTTCAGATGCTATTGTTGATTCTTTAAAAAAGCACACAACATCAAATAAATTCTCACAAATTTTCAATAGTACCATTTTTTAAACACTTGGGGCAATGTTGGTGAGGACCAGATCCAGAATGTTCCAGCCCCTACTGGACGGGTTACTGTTTATTCTAAAAATGTGGCATTTACTAACACATTCCATCCAATGGAACTCTGGTAGTTTGACTTCTTTGTAACTTCTAATGGGCAGATCCTAAGCTTTTGGATAAAATCAAGTTATATACTGACATTTCAAATAAATGTTCATATCTCTTGAACCACTGGGGCGTTACTAAAGAAGTGTAATTGGCAAACTCTTCAGCACAGACTATTGTTTATAGTGGTAGTGTTCTTTATTTTATAGGTATTAAACTGGACTACATAATTCTCAGTAAATGCAGTAACTATTAAGTTTGTAATAATCTGTAAACAATTTATAATATGTTTTGCAACCTCTGAAGTTACACATCCACTACCAGCAGCATTTTGTTCATCCAGCAGGGAGATTTCATATGAGGCTAAACAGAACTGTATGTGCTACTTGGTTGTTGAGATATTTAGAAAAATATGAAAATGATAACAATATAAATAAATATATATGAACAACAACAGTTAATATCGCTCTAACTGCACTAGACAGAGATTAAGTAATAATCTCTTTTAATAACTTGTATGTAATACGGTTTTGGAATTATTAATGTACATATGCAATATTAGATGCCTATAGATATCAGAAGGATGCAATTAGAGAAGCACCTGGAGGGATACTATTATTTAATCAAATAAGACAAGGAATCTTTGGGCATAGCCAACGATAGAGGTGCAGGTACACCAGTTAATGCAGGGATAACTGAAATCACCCAATATGAAGGTATTTTTGTTAAGGGTAGTTCATTTAGGAATCTGTCATGGTGAACTCTGAACTTGAGACATGGACTGTGTCTTATAGTGGACTATAAATTGATAGTTATTTTTATTAATGGTAAGTTGGAGCTCACTAAATTCAGAGTTAATGTCACAGGAGATTACCTAAAGGTGGTATTCTTTCAAACAAAAATGGAGATACCTCCACAGTGCCTCTCAGCTCTGAAGGCATGGTAAACACTGAATCCAAGTATACAGGGAGTGTTATCCACTGAAACCAAGGCTCAGTTACAACACAGATATGGATGTGTTCTAGATACAAGAGAGTTTCAAGATCAGGTAGTTTTGATGGTAAGACATCTGGCACTGAGAAGATTAACCCTGATGTGGTCAGAATTTGTATTTGCTATGTTATTATCTACTATGTTTGAATGTCCAGTAGTCTGATATGACCTGAAAGAGGCACTATGAAGGCAGCAAGGACTTGTCTGCTAAGTGGCATCCATCTCTAGTGAAGCTGGATGTCCTATCTTCCATTTCCTCGTAGGCTGATATATATTAGAGAATGACAATGACTACTTAGAGAACTGAAGTCAATAATTTTGTTTTTGGATTTAAGCATCTTTCTGGATGATGGTAGGATTCCACTCAGGGACAGAGCCTTGGCTGGACTCAGCACATGCAGGATGAAAGCCAACATATCTCTCAACATGTCCTTCTGGGTTGAGCACTGTAATTCATTCACATCCACATGGACAACTACTAAGCCATATTCATATTCACCTAGTGTGAGGCACTGAACAGCCCTAGTGACATCAGGGAACATGGTGTGGAAGAATTAAGTTACTGTTACCCTGTCCTTGCCCAACCTCCTGAACATGCTGTCTGTGTGCTTTATAATGTAGACACAAATTCTTTCCACTTGTATTCACTGAGTTTGTGCTAGCAGAAGGCTTATGGCCCAGAGACCGGTGACTCTTTGCTGTATGAGAGGTTGCTGATGTTACTGTAGTGCATTTATGCTGAACTCTGAACCTTCTAGATCTTGTAGGTTTTGTAAGAGATGTTTTGACAAGCTCAGCATATGTTTTTTTGGTGAATGTGTGTATTTGAGTGGATGCTGGAGTATGGACCTCACAAATTTGTTCTCATGTTTTTTCACCATGTTGATAATATACCTGCATCTCTCATGGGTCATATTGTAGCATGCATTAGCCTGTTACTATTTGACAGTTCTTACTCTACCTAAGGACTGGCAGTACTAGAAGTCAAGCTACACCTGAGAGCAATAACTGATTTGACATCCATACCAGCCAGGTGATTTTACTTCTTGTGGTGTCAGTGGCACTGATGCTAGCTGGACAGCTGATGCTCAGAGTTAGATGATAGATTAGAAGCCATAGCTGAAGGAGGTTACACTCATTAACATAATGAAAGGTTACAGAGATCTGATATTTTAACAGCTTATGGTATTAACAACAAATGCTTCTTTTTAGCAAGTAGATTAGAGACTTAAGTTTTGACAGCTTATCAAAGTGGTACACAGCAATTTAAGACACAAATTAATGAGAAGAAGGGTTTATAATAAGTAACTTGCAGTTTATTGCATACTGTGGGTCACAATGCAACACTGAGTGCTTACTCTGAACTAACTAGCACTTATAACGGTAGATAATACAGGGATGTTAATACTGCTGACAGAGCTGATCTCCCTGGATATTGAAGGGATTAGTAGAAAGATCAAATCTGATAAAACAGATCACAAGAGGAGACCTACTAAGCAACTCAGTGTGACCCAGCTGAACAGAGTGCAGTGATTCCCACGGTGTTGCTATGTTAACAAAAATGACAAAAAGTAAACAACAGCTAATCATTTTCAACTGTCTTACTCTCTTCACCAATCTGCCAGAGCACCTCTCAGTTATGTACTCTTACAATAGACCTTCCTGTCAGCACAAATCTATGATCTAAGATTTATTGGTGATTCTTTTTGGTGAATGCACCACATCTGCTTATATATAATAACCTTTCTGAATTTTATTTCTTCATCGCAGTTGATGTTTTTCTTTAATTTATACTATTTATTTATCCTAAAATTCTATACCATAAAGAGTTTTCCTAAATACCTATCTAAAGCATTCCAAAACCCAAGATATCTATTCCCCTTACCATTATATTCCATCAATGTATTTGTTTCTTTTCTCTTCTGAGAAGCTTTGAGAAACTGACTCATATTTATTAAAATTAAATCAGAAAAGATCTTCATCTAATAAATAAGTTGTCTGTAAATATATAAGAATGGATTTATAAAATTTAAGATATTTCTGAAGGTTGACTGTCTTCTATTTAAAGTATTCACTTTCAAAGAAACCTAACTGCAAGCACTTATCCCCCTCCCCCAAGTCATTCCTACTGAAACCATTGACCCACATCTTCTGTAGACAGCTTGATTGAGCTGGTTGTCTTGAGACAGCGTAAGACGTGTCATGCCTTCAAAATGTATAAAAGGGAAAAAAAAATAAAAACTTTCTAGTAAAACAATTTACAACTACTCAGTAAATAACTTATTAGCTGCATAGTTTTTAAAAAGTACCAAGACAGAAAAGTTAATTACCATAAGGAAGTACAGATGAAACACAAAGGACAACATTTGTTGACAAAGAAACCGAACATGAAGAGGCCAACTTTCCAATGCTGGGAAATATGCTTAAAGCCTAATTTTCCTCTAAATGGACCAGAAGGTGAAGGTAAAATGTTTCAGTCAGGCAGAGAGCACTATTATCAATGATCCTGTGATGCCCCAACACCGGCCCAGTAATCAAGGAGCCTCAATCCTCACCACTGGCAACAGTGGGGAATGTACACACTGGGAGGGTGACAAGTACACACACAGTAAAGTGCAATTTCCCTTAAGAGCACACAGAAATCACAGTCAGTCTGGGGATGGTTCCTTCCTCTTTCTCCAGATCCCCAATAAGACTCCCCACTGGCACAGCTATAGAGTTGCGTTCTCAGCTGAGTGGCCAAGCTAATACCTTCAGCATCTTCTCTTTCCAACCAGTGCTTTGTCTCCCTGCCCAAGTAGCTGACACACACACACACACACACACACACACACACACACACACACACACACACACACTTTGAGGTTTGATTTATATACAAACATACACACACACACACACACACACACACACACACACACACACGCACACACACACACCTGGGGAAGGCTGGCACAGGTTTACTGGCTATGTCCCCTTCTGCCCAGACTATAAAGTAGTTTTCACAGCCACCAGCCAACTCTTATCAGCTACTTTAAGGCCCTTAACAAAGGGTGTCCAATCCTACTGTGTAATGTTACTATTAATTCAAATTGTAGTTTTGACTAAGAGCAATGTTATTTAGGAGTGGCCTGTACAGTGTCACCATATAGATATGCAAGTACTCTAAGAGCTTAAATATCTCTAATCAGATCAACCACAATTAAAAGGTGTAAATATATTTAATAATAAATAATAAATGACAAAGACAATACTCAGTAAGTAATCAGTTGCATCAGAGTTCAAAATCACTGGAAATATTTAAAACAAAATTGCAGGACAGTCTCAAATAAAAAAAAGCATCTAAGCTATGCTTTGCTATATTCCTATCTGAATATAAAAGAGTTACTATGCTCTAAAAACTTACTTACAGCAAGGCAAGGTGGTGAATGGATCTTCTAGCTCATGTTGTCAGGTCAAAAGACAGATACAAAATGCCCAGTCTCTCTTTGAGAGAGTTCTTAAATTAATATCAAATATTATTGATGGGTTAACTTGGATGACATCACCCTTTGCAACCTGAATTTAGTTCCCAGGCTAAACCCCCTTTGTTAGGGCTAACAGAATTTAGCATCTCCCTGTGAAAATGCATATCTCTCAGATCTTTGCATAGCCTGGAAGTTATAAAACGCGAAAACAATTCAACATCTCAAACCTAGTAATTACTTCTCTTTCAGGACAATACAAAAAACTTCTAGGTCTAGACATTGTGTCTGCTACTGCACTGAAACTGAAAGAACATCTTTTGTTTATGGCCCAACAATTATGCAAAAAAATAATTTCAACTATTTTCTCTGAAATGTTCAAGTTAACCTTCTGTGTTCCAGATTCCATTAAACATATACATATAAACAGTCCCAATAGTGCAGGTACATCCTGTTCTATTCCAATAGGGCATGCTATGGTTACATTTTAGCTCCATACATTATACACACTTCTGTATGAATCATATCAGTATTCACAAATGACACAGAATTATTTACAAAATTCCTGATAGGTGGGCTGGCACTGTGAAATTTCTTCCCTCCAAAAAATCAAACTAGTTTTTCAAGTGACCTTTGAGAAACATTACTTGAGAGGGATGACTGTCTGGGAATACCTCACCCAATTTCCTGTCATGAGAGCCCATCCGTGTTGGCATTAACTCCACTGCAGTGCTGCACTGTCATATCATATGCCTGCAACCCTAGGATCCACCTTAATAACATGGCATTTTGCTGGCTGGCTTGATGTAGCCCTGTTAAGGGATTGTGGTCTGTAACTACAGTGAATTTGCTTCCATCCAGATAAGGCTGAAGTTTCTGCAGTGTCCACACTATAGCTAGATATTCCTTTTCTACATTTGCATAGCATTCCTCCCTGGGTTGGAGCCTACGACTGAAATATATCACTGGGTGCTCTTGTCCCTCTGAGAAGACCTGGTTAAGTGCAACCCCCACTCCATGGTTTGAAGCATCTACCTGCACAACAAATTATTTGCTGTAATCTGGACTGGCTAACACAGGGGGTCCTTCCAAAGCTCCTTTAAACTTCTGGATTGCCTGCTCAAATGCTGGGGTTCACACTGCCTTATCTGGCTTGTTGTTCCTTGTCAGGTCTGTGAGGGGAGCAGTTATGGTACTATAATTGGAGACAAACTTTCTGTAGTACCCTGCTGTCCCTAAGAATGCCATCACCTGTTTTTTGCAACAGTGGCAGGCCATGACTGAATGGCTTCCACTCTGCCAGGTACTGGCCTGATCTTTCCAATCCCCACTCTATGTTCCAGGTAGGAGACTTCTGCCATACCTACTTGACATTTACTGGGCTTAATGGTCAACCCTGCACTCTCTAGTCAGCCCAGCACCTCCCTGACATGCTGAAGGTGCTCTTGCCAGGAATGGCTGTAGATGGCAATAGCATCCAGGTAAGCAAAGGCAAAATCTCCTGCTCCTGCTAGGATATGATCAACCAGCCTCTGGAAAGTTGCTGGGGCATTTTTCAGCCCAAAGGTCATCTTTGTGAACTCATACAAGCCAAAAACAGTCACAAAGGCTGACCTCTCTCTAGAGGTGGGAGTCAAGGGCACCTGCTAGTAAACCTTGGTAAGATAAATAACGGTAAGATACTTAGTCCCACCCAGCTGCTCTAGGGCTTCATCTGTCCTAGGCATGGGGTAAGCATCTGACTCTGTGTGACTATTATTTAATTTCCTGTAGTCCACACAGAACCTGGTACTGCCATCCTTCTTTGGTACCAGCACCACTGTGGAAGCCCAAGGACTGTTGGACTCCTGAATTATCCTTAGTTCCAACATTTCCTATATCTCCACCCTCAGAGTCTGTTTGACTCTCTCAGGCACCCTATAAGGGACCTGCTTAATAGACCACTGGGGTCCTATATCCACATGGTGTTGCACCAGATGGGTGCACCCTGGTTTCCAAGTGAACATGTCTTCAAACTCCTCTAACACTGCTTGGATTTCTTGAACTTGGGTAGGGGATAGCTGCTGGGACATTACTACCCCTTTCACTGAGGTGTCAGTCCAAGCCTCATTGAGGAGATCAGTCAACAGATCCCCTTCACCTCCTCCTGCCACCCACTGCAAATACTCAGCACAAGGGCCTCTCTATCATGGCAAGGTTTCATTATGTTAACATGGCACAATTTATGCCCCTGCCTCCTGCCTAGCAGCTCTGCCACATAGTTAACATCACTGACCTTCCTTACCATCTTGAAGGGACCCTCCCAAGCTGCCTGCAGCTTGTTGTGTCTGACAGGAAGGAAAACCATTACCTGCTGCCCTACAGCATACTCTCTAGCTTGAGCATTCCTGTCATACCAGACCTTTTTCTGCTTTTGGGGTTCTGTGAGCTTCTCCTGGGCCAAGCCCATGAGCTCCCTGAGCCTTGTATTGAGGTTTAAGACATATGCCACAATAGAGTCCTTGTGGGATTCACACTCACCCTCCCACTCACCTCACATCAAATCTAGAGTCCCCCTCACCCTATGCCATTATATGAACTTGAAGGGTGAAAAACCTGTGGATTCCTGGGGCACCCCTCTGGAAGCAAACAACAGATGGGGCAAATATTTGTCCCACTTCCTCTTGAACTGGTCTGCAAATGCACCTAGCATGGACTTGAGTATAGAGCTTAACCTCTCAACAAGACCATTATTCCAGGGATGGTAGGGGTGGTCTTTAGGTACTTCACCCCACAGTGCTTCCACAGACAAGCCAGCAGATCTGACATAAAATTGGCATCCCTGTCAGTTAGTATTTGTTTTGGGAAACCTACCCGGCTGAAAATCTCTAACAAAGCAGTTGCCACCTTTTCTGCCTCAATGGAGGACAGAGCCACTGCCTCAGGTATCTGGTAGCATAATATACCACCACTAGGATATACTTTTTCCCTGTGGAACTTGGGGTACTCTGAGGCCCCACAATACCCATAGCTACCATCTAAAATTGCTCCTCAATCACAGACAAATGCATCAAAAGAACTTTCTCATTGACTCCTGTCTTGCCTACCTTTTGGCACTGCTCACAGGTCCTGCAGTATCCTGTTACATCCTAGAAATCCCAGGCCAATAAAGGTTCTACATAATACATCTCTTTGTACATTTTATGCCCATATGACCTGCAATGAGGATATCATAGGCTATGGCTAGAAGTGCCAGATAGTAGGCTCTAAGCAGTACAAACTGCTGTATTCTCTTACCCTCTAGCCCTTCCTCAGGAGTCCACTCTCTGTACAGTAACCCACTACTAAAATGTATGAGAACCACTAAAATGTAGGTGTTCTCCTTTAACAATAAATAATCTCTAAATATTTAATGAGTGTACTCTAGAAAATCTTGTATTATGTTTGTATCTATTGTTGAACATCTGTCCTTTATGTAATATTTCACTGTATGTATACATGTAATGTATGTCTGGAGCTTTTCTTCCTGGGCCTCTGCTGAAGATGGACCTATATCCAGTTGGATTTTCCTGGTTAATAAATGTAAAATAAATAAATTGTTCCAATATATAGATTCCCCTTTCCCTTGAGAATCAGGTGCCTCACTGGCTATCTCCCTCAGGCCTTGTAATGTAGGGTCTGAGAGCAGAGTCTGTCTCAACTCTCTCTTTGTAACTCTTCCCAGTTTCCCTTCCACAGGTAGTCTGGTATTCTCTGACAGTGGTGCCTCACTGTCAGACTGGGTACTACTACTCACCTCTGCCCTTGCAGTCACTATGTCCAAGGGAACATCAGTACCCACAAGCAGCTGTGGCTCACCTTCAGTCTCACTGCTACAAGGTAGCTCCCTCCCTGAAGTAACCACATCATCAGTCCTGGCTGCAAGTGTGCGGTCTATCTGGGTCTCCTCCAGGCGAAGAGTCAGCATCTCCTTTTCATGTCGCCGCTGCCTCTCATTCTCCTCAGCCACCAAATGTCACAGTTTCTAATTTTTCTCAGCCTCCAGACATTACAGTTTCTTATTTTCCTCAGCCTCCAGATGTCTCAGTCTCTATTCTGCTTCTATTTCCAAACATTTGGCCTCCAATTCAAGTCTCTTTAACTTCAGATGTATTTTTAAGTCTGCTGTGGAAAGGTTGAACTGGCCATTTTCTGAGAGTTGTACATCTCCAAGGCCAGTCTGATTGTCCTCGTGATTGTTGGGGTATGATGCAGCTTTGCCCAAGGCTGCATTCATTCTGCCTCAGTCAGGTTGGCACGCACCAGACCTTTAGCCTGACATATCTCAGCCAAATGGCTCCTTGTCGGCTTGCCATACTCTTCTGCTGACATGCTTGCCTACTCTCCCTGACTAACTAAGCTAACAAAATAAAACAATTGTGATATGAAACTCTGAATGTTCATTGTGTGGTTGACTGAGAGTGCAAACACCTTCCTTAGTGACCACTGTTTGCAGGCTACAGAAATTCAATATCCACACCAGTACAAGCCAATTAATATGTGATGTGGCTATCCCACCACTGCCAACCAATTAATATGTGACAACCCAAGACTGGCCCAGTAATTAAGGAGCCTCAGTCCTCATCACTCTCAACAGTAGAGGACATGCACACCGGGAAGATGACAAGTACACACACAGTAAAGTGCAATTTCCCTTAAGAGCATACAGAAATCACAGTCAGTCTGGGGCTGGTTTCTCCCTCTTTCTCCAGATCCCCAGTAAGACTCCCCACTGGCAAAGCTATAGAGTTGAGATCTCAGCTGAGTGGCCAAGCTAAGACCTTCAGCACCCACCCTGTGTTCAACCAGTGAC